>NC_070593.1:25510684-25810684 GCF_027409825.1 Scomber japonicus | reverse complement strand
GCTGCTGCTGCTGCTGCTGCTGCGTCACCACACATCCAGCATGGCGTCACCTGGAGTAGGTCACATGATCGGGGGCATTCTACATGCTAGCCTCCCGAGCTTCCTCAGGTCATGAACCTCTTGACCTGGAATAAGAGATGACAGTGTTGTTGTGGCTGCCGGCAACCTCACGGGAGTTAGTGTACTGGCCTGGGAAAGCACTCACATGAAACTGGAAGAAAATGACTGAAATATTTATGTAGCTGAGAAATAAGAGGTTGTTTTCCTGAGCAAAGAGAGGGACAGATTACTGGAATCTAATGCTCACTACGTGGATGTGAATGTGGAAGGGCTATGGACGTATTTGCATCTCTCAGAAACATGATGCATAATAAATTCATCATGTCAGAGATCTGACGGCAGGACTGTCTATACTTATTTATTCTTTCAATTGTCTCTCCAAATGCCATCGACGCTTCCGGCAGTCTCACTTCATTTTTTTACTCTTTAACACCACTCCTTATGTCCTACACAGGAAATGCAGCACACGAGTGTTTGTGTAACGTCTTGAATGGAGGTAATTGTACCTGAGGGTCACGCGGGTGTCGTCCTCAAAGGGTGGAGGCGGAATTGGATTCAGCTGCTGTGGAAATGAAATAAAAGAAATTAGATTTCATTTAATTATTTATTCATGTCAGCGATGCAATATGGAGCCACCTGGGGTGTTTGTGTGTGTGTTTGTGTGTGTGTGTGAGAGAGCTGGAGGTTTCAGGTGATTATTACCTCGGAGAGTTTGACTCATTTGCATGGAGGAGAATTTTATATGACCCCTTGAAATGAAGATTATGCGTAAACACGTCGCTCTCCGCAGGAAGAAGAGAGAGAAAGAGAAAGAAAGAGTGACTTCTAGCTAGAGAAAGGAAGGGGAGGAGGGGGGGGGGCTTCAGAGGTATGTTACGGGAGCCCATGGGAGGGGAGAACATTATGACCGAGAAAGGTATGTTGAGTGTGTTTTGTGTGTGTGTGTGTGTGTGTGTGTGTGTGTAGGAAGAGGAGAAGCCCGGCCAAGTGTTTGCAGTCCTCGAGGGGGTTGATGATGAGCTTAATGACCAACAAAAACACAGAAAGCAGATCCAGCATTCATGTTTGTGTTCTTTAGTCCATGTGTTTCCAAAACACTTCTTACTTAACAATATGAAATCGGAAGCTGGATGTGGTTCAGGACTCTGCTATTCCACCCACTGCATTTGAAACACGTATCAAGAGACAAGATTTACAGTGAGCCCAAGGAGGACTAAAAATAAACAAACCTTCTAAAATGTGTGAGGATTTACTGTACAAGAGAAAAAGAAAAAAAATCTGTTAAATGTTAACCTACTTGCACCCGAACCGCAGTGCGCTCTTTGTTAGTGAGTTTTTCAGACTCTTAGCTCTGTATCAGTGGAAGCCCCGATGAAACACGGTCCCATCACTTTTGATGTTAGTTGGGAGCGAGCAAGGATAGCTACTTAACACTGACAACCACCCTGTAGTCTGGAGGGGAAAAGCTCCTGTGTGCCGTAAGCTACTTATTTACCGTCCTATCGCTTCTGCTGAAGATAAACTGCTTTGGGAAGGGGCAAACAGAGACTATTAAACCATCGGTGAAATTACAGTAGAGGTCTGTATTTAGAGGGATGTTTTTCAGGAAACCCTCTCGGTCCAATGTGGCTGGTTTTTTTGTAAAAGCTCTGATTGATTTGCATATGTTCCCTACGTAGTATGGGTGTTTCAACGCTTTAAATCTCTCAGGACTTGGTTAGTACACATTATTAGTGCTGGCAGATTTCTATACCTTATCAAATGTCTTTACAAAAGCCGTACTAAAAGGCTCACAAGCTCTTTCCCCCATCCCTTCTCTCTACTCACCATGCTATTAGAGACACTCATTGGTAGAGTTTGTAGCCTTGGTGCTTGATATCATTCAGCTTTGTGTGGCTGACCGACCTTCCTTTCTTCTGGGGTGAAAGGGACCACAATAGACGAGGTGCTATCGCGATAGGGCGTGCGCCCGGCTCCCGGCTCCCACCTCATTGTTCTTCAATTACCGAACAAGCACACGGGGCGGATCCAACGTTATTTATGGGCCCTTGTCACCGCAACGCACATATAATTACCTCTCAAAAGCTGTAATTGGGCTCATTTCTCATGTCCGGCGCGAACGTCCACTCCCCGTGCCCTCGTGGCGTCTCCATGGAGATGGAGAGCCAATTGCTGTTGAAGGACATCACAGGTCGTAGGTCGGACATTGGAGGGGTATGAGCGTCGGACAGTGGAATTTGGATGGAGGTGCTTGTGTATGCCAGTCAATAAAGGCTGTTCTTATGTTCCTGTTGGATAGATGATATAAAAGGTAGAAAAAGTCATTCATGGTTATGCTAATTTATGTTTCCACTGCTATGAAAGTTGAACTATGGTGCCGTCTTTTCAATTATTTCGGCAGTACCTCCAAAAACATCCAAGGACTTCTACTCTTTTACCTGGACTCAAATGAAAATGCACGTAACATCATCCTCCTGCTTCAGTTTGTGACTCCGGCTCTTGGATGTGAGGCTGATTGACTAATGATTGAAGTGACTGGTGAGTCCGTCACCGGCGTTCTGGCAATACAGAGTGACAGTTTGTATGTGTTTGATCAGTGGTGCATAGCTCGGGGACAGAACGGGTGCAGGGGGCTGTGGCAACTCTCAAACCTCTTTGTCAATCAAACGGCCCACGAACGGCACCCCATGAAATCCATTAAAACCAATTTAGCCACAGTCGCACAGCTCAGAGCTCCATGAACGCTCAACTCATGGTGCATTAATGATGGATTTTCAAAACTTAGGTGGTTTGGGTTGATTGCTGAGTATTATTTCTTGGACCTGGTGTGTCATTCATTATTATGTGGTGAAAAGGGCTCACAGCGAGGGATCGCTCCTATCCAAATTTAGTCTGTCTGAACCAATTTTGAATACTGTTTTTTCTAAATCTTTCATTTGCTCAGCACTTTCCAAATGATTCTGTTGTTGCTGCGAGCTGCTGCTGGTGAGGAAGTGGACTAATTAATGTTTGCTTAAAGGAACGCTAAGTGATTTTGGCCAAAGGTTCTTATCCTGCCTCAAAAAGAGTCAATGTATCAGCTTTTAGACTGCACTGACACCTTGATTAATGAAATAAATATCCTTTGTCAATTAAAAATGTGGCTATTTACCTGTCCACCAACAACAACAAAAAACAAGCAACTTTGGAGTTGGTCACTCAGGTCTATTCATCCATCCTCAGTGCTTTCAATCTTGAAGAAGGCCACTCTAACATCAACCTTTGTTTTCTGGACTGTTTTTATGATTTCAGGTGTTACAATAAAGCACTCTAAATAGTGAGTAATTCCCTTTGTAAAGTCAGATTCGAGGTGGATATTATGAATTGCTTTAGTTTCAATTATTTGTTCAGTTCTATTCAAAACTTAATAGTCCACACTTCTAAGGTTGCTAGGCAATTACATCTCTGTTCATACACTGAAGTACATACATGGGGAAGTTATTGATTCTTGTTCATAAGGCTGTGAAGTTTATTGGTACCTTCAGTCCTACAGTAAACACATCTCTTTATAAGGAAATAGCTTAGCAACCATCTGTCAACAACAGTGGCTGCAACATCATGATTATTTCAGTGGTTTCTGTGTTCTTTCAATACCTATTTAACTAGGAAAAAGTTATTAGGGATATTTCATCACAGTAAAGGCAGCACTATCATCATGGCAGAGAGACTTACTGTCTGTGGTGTTATTGTGAATGCAGGAGTCACTTTGATAACGGTGGCAACCAAGATCAGAAGATACAGCTGACTCTCTAAATCTACAGATGGGTAACTGTGTTTCCTTGTTTGTAGAATAACAAACCAATAGGCAAATTTCATATGCTGTAGATGCATTAAGTATGACCATTTATGAGCATAGAGTATTTGTGGCATTCGTGTGAAGACAGTTTCCTCTGAATCATGTTGGGGCATCATGCATACTTTACTTCTCCTCACCCGAGCTTCAATAAACATTTTCATCAGACATCTTGGATTCCTGAGCACTTTAACCACTGATAAGTTCACCACTGACAAATTCTCTATAACAGTAGTCAAGTCAGATTTTATTTGTGTAGCCCAATATCACAAATCACAAATTTAATCTGTACAGCATGCAACACGTTCACGTCTTTATTTCCTCAAGCTGGACAAGGAACACTCCCCAATAACAACACACTTTACTCAAACAGTGCTTTCTATCAGCAGTAAAGAGAACCAGAAGATTCAGTGTTAAACATTCATTGGGTTGAATTGAACACCTCTACTGCAGACTTCACAGTGGGACCAAATGGAGCCCTTGTGAACTTGTAAGCTAGTGAGACTATATCAGGGGACAGTGGAACTAGGGGCTTGTCTTTTAATATGTCAAGAATAAACCAGTTTCAAGAACGGTAGACCCCCTTTTTATATTGAATTTTGAGTCTGCGGAGGGAAGCTATAAAAGTACCGTCCAATTCTGACTCATCCTACTCCATCCAATGAGAAGCAATGCTGTTAAAGCTTATCTCTTCATATCCATTTTGCCACCAACAAAATTAGTCACACCAACAACAGCCAATGTTGACTCTGGAGTAGTGCATAACATCCAGCGTCATCTTTCATGAGGATGCTCATTGTGCCACTTTCTGATGAGTCCTATCAGCTTTTACTCTTGAACTGATGTACTGAAGCATGTGCATTAGCTACTGGGCTACAGGAGAGTGTGTGTGTGTGTGTGTGTGTGTGTGTGCGTGCGTGATCATGCGATGCCTCTGTCCTCCTCTGACCCCCGGCTGTTCCACTGTCTGGCTGCACACTCACGCTCTCTCCCTCTTCCTCCCTCTCTCCTCCTTTCTCACTCGCTCACATCAGACATGTCATCCGCCGCGGAGCGCTCGGACACACTCATGGGAACTGCCTGACCCAGATCTGTCTTCTCCTTTGCCCAGTTGACCACACACACACACACACACACACACACACACACACACACACACACACACACACACACACACACACACACACACACACACACACACACACTCAGGCACAGATGCACTTGACATTTGGGTCACTGACAAGACATCAGGTGAGGACAGAGGAACCCAGGTGACAAGGAGAAGCAGTGAACCTTTGCTGTGATATTGCCCCTGTGAGCCCACCAATACACACATACACACACACACACACACACACACACACACACACACACTTGTCTCCTCACTGTGTTTGCCTGTCAAGCGAGCAGGAATAGCGGTGCTCGTTTCTCCGCTGTGAAAGCCAGTGAAGGCCTCGCTATTCAGACGATGGCCTTCCACAGCTCTCATCATAGCACTGCACTCAAGGATCTCGATCTTTTGTTTGGGGAGGAAGTGAATTTTAGAAGCATTTTGTTTGTTGAATTTTGTCTTTATGTCTAATTAAAAATTTTAATGATTGGATGGTGAGCAGTGGGATATAAACTGATGAGGAGATGATATGAACTGAGGAGAAAAAGATGAGACTATCATCACAAAGTAGAATGAAAAGCACCATGTGATCAAGATGCAGGGGAAAACTAAGCAGCACATCTTATCAACAGACTTTCAAAGGAAGTGAATTCGTCTCCCAGCAGTGAAAATGTTCTGGCGTCCTGAGGTTTGCTCATCAGTTCAGAACTTCAGGACCGGGTCTGACTCTTTGGCGGTCTGGTGCTTGAGGAGGTTTTTTGTGGGGGTAGACGATGATAGAGAGACGGGACACTCATTTTTGTGGCAGACTTAAAACAGGTGAGAGGCGTTCCTTTTGACCGCTTACTGTTCACTAAAGATGATTGTGCCTTAAGAGGAAGTAGTGTTGCGTGTGTATGGAGTGCGTGCCTGTGCTCCTCTGTTGGGAGAGGCTTCAGACAGAAGGGGGTGGGGGGGGGGGGGGTGGGGGGGTGGGAGATGCAGAATATTTATTTTTCCAGATCCCTTACTAGACCATCTTAAAGGCAAAACTCTATTTTAATCTCGTAGCTACTGTTTCTGTTTTCTGCTTCTATGAGCCTTCAGATTCATGGCTTCTTTTACTAATAGATCATTCCAGTGTGTTAGTCCTTCATTTCAATCAGTTATGATAATATTGGACCACAGTGTTTTAACAAAGTTCAACTCAGCAACATGAGCGTGTAGCCAGATGTTCTAAACCTTTCAAATGAAATGTCCAGTTGTGTCGAAGTGTAGAATAAATGTATTTTAACAGTAAGTAAATGCCCCCTGAAAATACCCCTGAAAACACTGATGATGAACTAGTTATTTTTTAACATATTTTTATTGGCTTTTTTGAACATATAAAACGGCCACACAACAAAAAAGAAACGCTAAAAAAAACCAGGCAATTAGACAAAGAGAAGTCCATTGTGATAGGTTCAAAACACTGAGATAGATACAAGACAATGAGTGTTACTTATTTCATGTGGCGTTACATTCAGAAAGGTGAGGGAGTTAGAAGCTTAGCTCTAGTGTAGTCTATCAATGGTTGCCAGATCGTCACAAATGTATCTGAGGAGCCACATTATTGTATAATTGAGAGTTTGAAATAGGAGATACATGACCTCAGCACTCTGTACACTTGTGTGACTCATTCACATACTATACACTACTATATAACCTTATCTTTTCAACCTAGTTATCTGGCAGCAGTTTTCATCTTTTAAATGCAGTACTTCCACAGTGGACAGGGCACACATCTCATGAACCAACTAAAAGAAGAGTCAGGCCATGTTTTTTTTTCCAGTCTGTTTCTAAAATTCTGGGTTTTAACATTTAAGCTTTGCCCTCGGCTCAGATGTTTTCATCCCAGCCAGACGGTAAACACCGGTGTGATCAGAAAAACATCTTGGATGATGATGCAAACCACTGCTGGATAACAGCTAAAAAAAAAACCTGGTGATGTTTTTCCTGCTGACGTGTGACATCGACATCATTATCATCATGTTTCTCAAGCTGGATGTGTAAATAGGCCGCTGATTGCTAACATGTTCATCATATCAACTGTAAGTGCTATTAGGTGATATAAGTATATGTTAGTGTGCTGCTCCCATGCATCACATTTGTCTTCATATTGTCTTGGATGAAGCATTGGCTTAAAGTCTCCTGAGCACAGTGAATGCTACAGATAGCATGAAAGAGTGTAACGTCATTGGTTGCTGCTTCGCTCTGCAAGACAGAAAGTGATGTATATTTTTAGAAAGGTATAGATATGGTAGATACGGTATGGAAAGAGATGCTGTAGAGAAGGAAACTCACAACTATGCTGCTGAATACAGTAGACCAACATTTATTATTACAATTTTGGATTTGGTTTAGAATAATTTGGATAAAAATGTCATGCTTTGGTTTTATTTTCTCCTGTAAATAAGTTTGAGGTTTGTTTTCAGTAGTCTACACAATGAACTTAATGATTACTTTATCATAACTCATAACGGCCCAAACTTAAAAATAATGAATATATCTGCTATATCCCTTATTAACATTTCAGTCTTAATTGTTTTAGCCTCCAGTGTGCGTTTACCCAGAGCACTTAGCATTCTCCTTTGCTTTCTTTTGCATTCACGTGACTGTGCATATTTATCCCTGATTATCTAGAATGAATATTTGATGGAATATATGATCAAACTATTCTGTATCCATTTCCGTGCATACTGTATGCCATATGTTCATCATGCATGGGGGGGGGGGGGGGGGCACGTGTGATGAAACATCTGATCAATTCCTTCAGATGTGTCGTTGCTGACCTTGGAGCCCACACACACACACACACACACACACACACACACACACACACATTGACTTCCATTCATTGTGGACAGGACTTCAGGCATGACGTTTTGTCTCTTTAGGACCAGGTCTTGGTCCCCATGAGGACTACTGGTCCCCATGAGGTTGGTGTTTATACTGGAAAAGTTTGCACACACACACACACACACACACACACACACACACACACACACACACACACACACACACACACACACACACTGACTCCCTCTTTGGGTGTCTCAACAATGAATTAGTATTACCTTCTAGCAAAAGCCACTCTGAGCTTCATTCATAGCTGTGACAATCTACTCTCTGAGGTGTACGCTCCTTTATCTGCTGGGGCCTCTGTGTTTCTGTGTGTGTGTGTGTGTGTGTGTGTGTGTGCGTGTGTGTGTGTGTGCGTGTGTGTGTGTGTGTGTGTGTGTGTCTGCCTGCCTGCTATAATAAGCCTCGCTCTCTGTCTCCATCCCTCCCTCCTTCCCTCCCTCCAGTTCCACTTTCTGAGCGATGCGGGTGGAGGAGGAAGTGACCTATATAGGCTGCATCTCTCTCTCTCTCTCTCTCTCTCTCTCTCTCTCTCTCTCTCTCTCTCTCTCTCTCTCTCTCTCTCTCTCTCTCTCTCTCTCTCTCTCTCTCTCTCTCTCTCTCTCTCTCTCTCTCTCTCTCTCTCTCTCTCTCTCGTCTGCTCCAGCTTCCTGCATCTCAACGATGTGTGGTACTTGTGTGTGTGTGTGAGAGAGGGAGAGAGCGTGTGTGTGTGTGTGTGTGTGTGTGCAATGGAAGGCGCATATGAATAATTCAGCGGATGCCTCAACACGACCGCCTTCAATAAAACCATCCCCCTTAATGAGTCTTAATGACAGCGACGGCGTGGAGACAATCAAAGGGTGTGCGTGTGTGTGCGTGTGTGTGTGTGTGTGTGTGTGTGTGTGTGTGCATGCAGAGTGTGGGTGGGTAGGAAGAAAGCACATCATCGTAGGCTGCTGGTGTGTGCTCCAACTATTGTGTGTGTGTGTGTGTTGCAGTAAGCATACCTACCGCATGCTCCCTCTCCCTCTCTCTCTCTCTCTCTCTCTCTCTCTCTCTCTCTCTCTCCCTCTCTCTCTCTGTGTATGTGTGTGTATGTGCATGTGCGTGTGTGTTTTGTGCAGGTAGAGAGCCGAGTACTGCCTTTGCCCCGGGCTCTGTCAAGGTTGCCCTGGGTAATACTACCTGAGACTTTGAAAAGAACATGAAAGCTGACTCCTCAGCAGGGGAGGTGAGAGGAGAAGCTTGCTGGGGTGGAGCAAGCTGAGGAGAGGAGCAGTAGCAGCGAGCATCCTTCCCTCCCATCAGCTCTTCAGGCTTGTTTGTGGGGTTTGAACTCCAAAATGACTTCATCCTCCTTCCTCCTCCTCCTCTAAGTATTTACAGCATTTTCTTTTCTTTTTTTTCTCTTCTTCACCTTGACCGCTTTATCACGCTGACTAGAAAGCCCTCCTTTAATCATTGTTGTCTTGTTAGGTTTGGAATCCCGACATCAGCCAGCAGTTACATTTATACAAATGTCTATGATGGAAGATTTCAAGTAGACATGATATTTTTTTTTTCTTCTTCTTCTTTTAAATAAGACTTTGATATTGATTGCTGAAGTGTGATGGCTCCTTTGTAAATGTGGTTTTGATATTAAGCAACTCAATCCGAGTGAGAGAAAAGAAAAAATACAGACTTCACATCCTTCTTTTCAAAAAGATGACTTTAATTTGACTTGACGCGAGGATGAAAACATGTCTGTTGTCTGTGGTGTTTTACAGTGGAGCACAAGGCCTTTCCATTTAGAGGAAGCTTGTAAAGTTAAATATGAGTTGGCATTAACCCTTTGTTTGTGTCTAGCTTTCCACTAAGTGTAAAAATGTATATGCCGCACTATTTGATCATATTTCATGGTTATAATGAATGACATGTATATATGTCTGGGTTTATTATACAGCACAGTTTATTCTATCTTCTATTCCACTGGAGTTTAGTGTCCACAGTGTGTAGTGTTTATTATTTATTATTATTTTTTGCAAACCTCATGTTCTAAACTAGTATTGTATCACTGGGTTTGAACAGTGTTTGTATGTGTTTAGATTACTGACATCTCAACCATCTTCATGACACCAGCTCCATTCACAGATGATGGCTATGAGATGTGGATGAATGTTCCGGAAAGACCTTGAAAAGTAAATAAGTGTAAATAAAAGTCAGGGCAGGGGGCGCCACCAGGGATTTTGGGCCTGATGAAAAGATATCACATTGGGCCCCACCACCACACACAGATCATGCCAATGTCATTCCTTATGGCGGAATGTAAGTTCATCATTGACCCACCAAATCCACAGAATTAAATAACCACACTTCTAGCGTACCATGAACTCAACAATTACCCATAGAAGTGTTTTCTATGTGTGCATCTGCCATTTCTATGACTGTACAAACTGTTACAAATCACTAACAATGTAAAATGAATGATATTTTATGAGGTGACAGTGCTGTGGTAAGGGTTAGGTTAGGTTTAGGCACAAAAACTAAAACATAGTTTGGCTTAAAATGATCACTAACTAAAACTGGAGGATAAAATGATCTGAATAGGGGATTGCAATAAAATGTATGTTGATAAGGATGATAAACTGTGGATATTGTTTACTGTATGTATCTAATAGCCTATCAATCAGAGGAAATAAACGTGATAAACAGCCAGTGAGTCTACAGTGTCTGTCCTGCATCTTATCAAATCTAACTATAGATTGTTTTTGCTGGCTGAGATTACAAACTATAATATCACCTTTCTTTCTGTCTTGACCTTGTGAGACAAAATACTCTGAACAGTATAGGTCCTCTGAAGACAGCTGAGTTTGTGGTGTTGTCATGGAGATGGCATCCTTGAGCAAAGATAAGAGTTATTATCCCCTCATCCTCCATATATGATCACCTGTTATGATCAATATTGTACACTTAGTTATGTAATGACAACAACTCCATGATAACTGAACACCGCTGAACTCCAGCTGTGGAAGACTGTGAAATGTGGTAGAAAGTTCTGGAAAAAAGATGGTGAGTTTATTTGGTCAAATGACATTTCATTACATTTAATCATCGTCTTTACATTGTTCACTTAGATTCATACGTCATGTAGAGTCTAAGGCAGTTTGGCAGGTTCTTTGTGTTTTCAGGATCTGACAAACAAACACAAAAGTTACTCTTCATTCAAAAGCATGAAAGCTTTTTCAGGACCAATTTCTTTTTGTTATAGTTCCATGTTTACTCAGTTTATTTTAGATACTGAAAGACAAAACCTGATCTGCCAGCTTCACTCAATTAGAATGTATTCTCCATCAATTCAAACTTCCTCCATGTTAGGGACATCCAATCAGCAAAGGGAACATTCCTCTCAAGAACATACAGTAGGAAAATCAACCCAATATTGTCCAGTTTACATTTCATTTTCTCCTCTGCCAGCCATTCCTTTTTTCCTCCTGATAAGTAGAGCAGCAGGCTGATATGAAATCAACTTCAATCTCAAACTCATTTCCACCCAAAATATCACTTCCAGCCCTCTGACCCCGTGTTTTGTGTCTCTCAGTCCATCTGCTGCAGACGAGGCTACGCTGGCTGTTGTGTTCCACGAAGCCGCAAATGACCCTGTCAACAGCAACCCAGCAGCAGATGTAAGAGCCACGGCTGGCACGCTAGTGTCACTGCCCAAACAGCTGTGCCACCAGAGGTGGGTATTCTCCCTGGCAATGATGGATGATTCGGGCAAGTTTTGCCACCGTCGCCAGCCCACACAACTTCTGAACTGTTGAGTTTCACGAGGCTAGTGCATAAAGAGTAGTGGGGACTCAGGTCAAAAGTAACACACGGATTTTCTCTAAAGCCCATACAAGTTTGATATGATTAACTGTGTCAGCACGTACAGAATGTGACAGTTTTTAGAACTATAAAAAATCTTGTGGACATGTCAAACTTTGATGACATTTTACCCAAAAAGCTGTTTCCACTCCTGGTGTGTAAATTCACTGGAGCAGTAAATTTGTTTAAATGACATTTATTGTTTCATGTGTCATAATCATGATCATTGACAGTTTATTTAGAAGTTTGCCATGTTTTTCAGTATAGAGACAGGTTATAATAGTCATAGTGGGTCAGTCACAACTGTCAGGAGTCATTGTAGCAGATTGTAACAGCTGGTTCGTTCTTTCCTCTAAAGTATCAATGAGTGTCTCTTTCACCTCAACGCTAATGAATTCACACTGTGTGTTTTACAGCGTTTATTAACATGAGTGTGTGTGCGTGTGTGTGTGTGTGTGTGTGTGTGTGTGTGTGTGTGTGTGTGTGTGTGTGTGTGTGTGTGTGTGTGTGTGTGTGTGTGTGTGTGTGTGTGTGTGTGTGTGTTTGTGTGTGTGTGTGTGTGTGTGTGTGTCATAGTGCACTAGAGTCAGAGAGAGGTCTGTGTGTTTTTGACGTCTCTCAGAGAAACCTTAGTGTCAGATGTCACAACTCATCTTAGAATAAATTACATTTAACTGTGAATCACTCAGTATGATTTAAAGCAGGGATGGAAGGAAATGGAATGTGTTAATGAGCTGATCTACATTGATCTGAAAAAAAAGTAAGATAATGGACATAATATGTTTGCAGTTACATATTAACAAGGAGATTGTCAGGCTTATATAAAAAGTTCTTTAACTTTATACCAGTGTGTTATTTTTGATCCACCTGTGTCTTACTGTCATCGTGATTGAGGGGGTTGAAAGTAACAATGTGAAACTTCCATTCAAAGCCAAATTCAACCAAAGTTGTTTCACATATGTACTTTCTGTCTATAACATTACTTTTAAAATGAGGTTTATTGCTTATTGTTAATTGTGTTCTTCCCTAATAACAAACAGCTGTTTCATCCCGACTAGTTTGGCACAAGCTTCACTTACAAATGTGGATAAACTGTGACTATACTATATTCAGCTCCATATGAATAAATAATTCTAGTATGCTTTGAGACAGTATAGCATATATAATCATATTTAATTCATACCCAGTTCCTCCCTGATGGCACAGCATTACTGAACATTCAGTCCTACTTCTGGGCAGCTAAACTGCATGTGTTCTAGTGTTGGATCTCTCCCACTACTTTACTACCTCCTCTAGAATGGTTGCAACTTCAAAGCTCCTTGTTCAACCCAACCACTGCTAAATTGCAACCCCTTAACACACACCATACACCAGGCCATGTTCATAATACCAGTACCATGAACTATAAAACATTTATATTAGTGTCTTTACCTTTGTCTATCCTACTCTACAAATATTCCGTCCCTTAAACTGTTTTTAAGCCACTGCCTTTACCCTTTAGAGTATAATATTTAATCTCAATGAGGCAATTCAATCAAACTTCTTTGTTGGAGGAAGATTTAGATGTTTTCACAGAGGAGGTTTTTCACTGGGAAGATATTCATCAAGTTAGAACATCTTCTACTTGTACCAAATATGAAATTATACACTGTAAAATTAACCACCAGAACCAAAGTCAGTCTAAATCATGATACATTTTACTCTGCTCTGGTCCTGTCTGCCATCACTCAGTTTGTGGACTGAGGAGTTTTCTACAAGTAGGCATTGAAGGTATTTTTACAGCTGTTCTGGCATTGTTTGGCATCCTTCTCTCTACAGAAGGTATTTCACATCATTCTTATACAGTAGCTTGGCATTTGTGGTTTTGGAGCCAAAAGGCTCATAGTGTTGAAATGGAAGGTACCTGATGTACATTGAAATGCTGCTCTTAAAAATTTGAGACCAGCCATCCTTTTTTTTTTTTTGCCAAAGAGCTGTAAACCACATCCACCTCCGCACAAAGCTATATTCTAATTGGTATAATTACTGTGTGTGAACAGAGTTGAATGCCTTTGTGGTTGCTGATCATCTTTTTATGATCTAAATCTTAGTTATTAGTCTTATTTTTTCCTATTTTTTGTCTCAGATACACCTCATTTCTTAGTAATTATAATAATATTATTTAATTTCCATATTTAGATTTCCTTGTCTCTACATGCACATCCATTTTTCTGTATATAAATATGACTAATTGGAACTGGTTTAATATTGGTTTCTTATTTGTTGGTTTCCTGAAGATAAGAGAGAAAAAACAGGAAAAATCATCTCCAACACCATTTCAACAACCATGGTAAATTTAGTAACAGCTACTATGTGTGGATTCAATGCAGCATTAAGCACACATATTCCTGGATTTCACAGCAGTGCTAACATGAAATAGCAGCACAGTATTCATGCTCTCCTATTTCAGCTTCCAAACCACAGATAGAGGTCTTCATTATGATTGGACCATATTTAAATAGGGAAAAAAGCTAAATCAGATTTTTTTGTTTTGTTTACAGGTCTGGAAATATCTTTGCTTCCCAAACAAGCAGAGGGATTTTGGGACCTGACAGCTTAATAGAATGATAATTCAAATCTGGTTAATGCTGCAAATTGGAAGTGCAAAGAGCTGAGGAGGTTAGCGCTAAAAACTGGTCCCTGTGGAGAGAGAGCACGAATCATTGTTTCTATGTGGAACGTGTCAACAAGATGCAAATGGGCCCAAAACGGAGGTCAGATTTAGTAGCTGCAGTAGGGAGTGCAGTGTATACATATCTTTCATGAAGCAGCCACAGAAGGAGACAAATTGGAATCAAATCTTCAGCCATTTGCTGTCTCTCCTATATGCAAAGTTTGTCATCAGGCTGGCACCGCGGCAATTAGGCAATGGATGGCGACGATCGTGTTTCTCACAGCTTATTGCACACGCCTTCTGCTCCCAACGCCGCATCTCCCACAGCCTTGTGGATAAGAAGCGACGGAGGGAACAGGGAATATGGGGAAATCTCTCCTCCTCCCCTCTTTATCTGTGGCTGAATATTTTGTACGCGCAGCTTCTCAAAAGCCTGTTTCTCCTCTTCTGAAGCCTGTCGAAAGCAGCTTGCTGCTAAGGAGATAAGGACTTATGCTTCCTCGTCCTCTTCAGGGACCGGGTCTGGGATCAGCACTTGGCCACCTGAAGTGGTGCTGTGGTTTGCACACATCAGTGGACAGAATTCTTTTGTTGTGTGGCAAAAGTGTTTTTGTTTTTGGCAGCTGTGTATGCATTGTGTGTTCTGAAAGCATCGTAGAAGTCAGATATAAGTATGTATAGAAACACATTTTTAATATCAACTTAAAATGCTGAAAATCCATCATTTCAGAATGAATCTGAAGCTTTTAGCAGCTCTGCTCAATGGTGACTGAGAGCAAAATGATCAGCTCAGTCGCTATCAAAAGACTAAGTAGCCACGGAAACAATGATGAGGGGATAAATCTGTTTAATATATTGTTGTTGGCTGCTTATTAACTATATAAAGGCAATAAGGGTTGGCAAGATGAACAATTCAAATCTAGTTTTAAAAGCAGCATCAGGTTTGTTAAAATGTACATTTAGTATTTTTGTTGGTTTTATATCATTTAAATGACATTTGCACCATTTTTTAACAAAAGTCAGACTGAATGCTCCTTAAAATGTCAAATGGTGTAACCACAAAATAATGATAAATATTACATATTTTATCACCTACAGTGTATTTAAGTGGATTTATACTAATAATGACTTTAAAACATGTAAATGTTTCCTGATCTCCATGATTCTCCAGATTAAATGTAATATTTAGAACAATTGTATTTCATTAGCTTTATTTAATATAAAAAGTTATAATGTAAGATCATGCCAAACTAGTTGATATGGTGTTTTACTGTTTAGTGTTTTTAAGCAAGTTTAATTAATTTCTACAAAGTTTTTATGGTTACACCATTTAGACATTTTTACCATAATCCTCTAATATATTCTCTCAAAATGGATTAAAAGCAGAAATTTGATGCTGAGTCCACAAAAAAAGAATGTGTGCAAGTTATTCATATGTTTATTTTCATATTTTAACTCCTTTAAATTTGACTAAACCACATGGACACAAAAAAACATCACTGACCCATAAACAGTGTCTGTAGAGGCCTAGTTTGGTAATGAAATGAATGTAACAGTTTGTACCAGGAATAGACTGAATGCCATGGTGATAGGACTACTGTGCATTTGAATAGAGATGCAATGGCATAGCATAAAAAAGTGAATGAACTGTGAATGAGTCAGTGACTATGAGTATATGAACTGAGCTCAATGACACTAGCCAAGTCAGGAAAGGGATTCCATATTTTCACAAACCATCAGATTACCCACATGTAAGGTAATCACAATGGTTTGAGATTTCCAGTATCGATACCTTTTATCAATACTTCACTATGAGAAATATGAGCACGTCTCTACTAAACCTTTTTATTTAAAGTTCCTGAGCTTCTCAAATGTCAAATAAGAACCTTTTGTCACAACTTGGCTTTCTGTTTTGGTGGTTTTGGAGATGAGCGATTTTAGTTTCACCACAGGTTTGCTCACTTTTGATTTAACCTCCAATTAAAGTTGTAGCTAATCTGGTAAAAATTGTTGGCTTGTTTACAACCTGTAAACTCGTTTTGACTGCTCGTCCTTGATGCCCCATTCAGTCTTTTTACTTAATGATGTTGCCACATTAACAGAGCTCATTATTTTAGTAATGAGTACAACATTATCATAACTGGAGCAACAAGAGGAAAGCCCAAGTCATAACAGTCAAATCTATTTCTTTATATATATATAAAGACAAACAAACATAATTATTACTATCACAAAGTAAATCAATAGAAGTGTAGAATAAAAGGAATTCAATCTGGATGAAAACATTGAATGAACAGTGTGACCAGGAAACATTTTCGATTCCTGGCACTGTCCATATATGATTGCTCCTTTGGGAAGCTAAATTCCCCAAATTCCACATCCATGTCAATCAAATCTTTTCATTAACATCAAAGTGATACTTTATGGTGATTACTCCCTCTCTGATAATGGTGTTTGGCTGTGAGGTTTTCATTTTGGCAGCCATACTGTTGCTCGTAACATCCGTCGTCAACACCGTCAGAAAGTAGTAGCTTGACTCCCGACGTGGAATGATTTAGTGCTGGAGCTGTATACACGTAGAAACGTTATTGATCTACTGCACTTTCTCTGAAGCCCTCCTTAAAAATTCACAGGGCCAATAAACACACATAAACCTCACCTGGCAAACCTTTTGTTAACAACGCACGCAAAGTGTCTAATGGCTAATGATTTAGTGAATCTCTCAGTTATTTACGACCCGGAGGTTGGCTTATTAAGAGGCAGACTTGGAAAGCGAAAGGCGGCTATAAATTAGTCGGGCGTCTGTACTGAAGTGCACGTTGAGCTGTAAACAACGTTGAAATTTATCTTTATGTCAATGAGTGTGTTCCATACCTGGCAACCTGGGTGGTCCTTTGCTTTTAGAGAGAGTGAAGACCACTGAAAAGATGATTTCTCGGAACCGAAAGATGAATAATCAAAGACTATCAGACCACAAGTCAATTCTTGATTTAGTTGGTTTATTTATGCATGAAGGACAAAACACGGAGTAGGAAATCCCTTATATGGTGCTGAATGTGTACAAAGTGTGTCTGTGTGTGTATCTATATCAAGTGACTATGTCCACTCCATCAGATGTGAGATTCCTCCTAAGATAACAGTCCTTAGCAGGCATCACAAGAACTTTGGTCTCAACCTATATGTCAGTGACCCTCACAATAATAATGAGGTGTCAATAGATGTACTTCTTGCAAATATACCATTGAAAAGATAGTGGACAGTAGCTGGAACACCCAGAAAGAGCAAACAACCAACACAAGGAAACATCAACCACTTAACGACCATGTTAAGTCTTCTCATTGACCGGTGTGTGAGGTGTAGCAGAAATCTCATCTGTGTTCACCTCAACTGGATATAAGTTTTGTCTTCCACTATAGGGAATAAATAGATATAGCAGAATTCAACACAGTGCACAGCTCCTCCTATTGCATGAGATGATATCTCCGTCTATACACTGTATTCCCATGCCGTAAAATTCCATTAGGCTGCTAAAATGACTTGTCCTCCCGCTTGCAAAAGGTGGCGTCCATTTGCAGATTCTATCATCGACCGGGTGCTAACCTCCGTTTCTCAAAGCACACACTTCTACACGCTCACTCGCACTCTCTCTCACACACACACACATACACACACATGCTCAGTCCAGCCAAGGCCATAATGATGTGCTATGTTCGGATGTTACAGGAGTTTCTTCAGATGACCAGATGGCTGTAGAGAAGCAGCCTAATGGTCCAAACACCCTGGTGTCCATTAAATACATAGCAACCAGCCACGGTCCGTATCACAGTAACGACCTATAGATACTGCTGCTACTCCTGTTGCTGGCTGTAATTGGAGTCCTGGCTAGCGAGGACACACATTCGTGGTCATGAACTCCTCTTACCAACACACACACACACACACTACGACAACCTGCAGGTCACCATTAACACTCATCATCCCTCCTTGTCTGGGTAAATTACATGTATTCTACCTATACCACCCTTTTATTCCATACCATGGCTGTTTTATCAGTACCATGGGACTCACTGCAGCCTAAACAATGGGCATTGTGGGGATTTTAATTCAATTGTCTAATTGTCCTGATCTCATGATCGTGCTCGCCCGTGCTGACCTCAGCATTGGCCTACACATTGTCAATATGCAACTCATTACGAGCATAGACAGTCAGAGGCCCCTCCATGACTTTGACAGTGCATTTGAGAGGGTAATTGTGTGAGGTATAAACAACATGGCCTAAAGGGTATATGCGGTATTCTAGAGATAGCATCATCGCTCCACAGCTTATGGGATCATATGCAGCACGTTAAATGGATTAACCTTTCTCCCTCTGTGACGACATATCACTCTGTATCACTGTGTCTCCTCCTTTAGCATTTCCTCTCCTTCTCCTCTCCCTTCCTTCACAGTCTCTTGGTTCTCCTATCTCTCTTTCCCTTTTACCACCACATACTGAACCATTCTCCCTCTTTTCTCATGTTTCTTCACTATTCCTCTTCTCCTCCTCACCTCATCCCCCCGCGTGGAAATCTTCACCCTCCAGGCTTATCATTTCAGATGCTGACTGATAGGCAAGTGACAGGCACATCGCGGCGTTGCCTGTCTGTTGTCGGGGCGCCCCGGCTGTCGCCTACACAGGAGACCAGCGGGTTAACGTGGTCAGGGGCGTTGAACTCTCGTCGAGGTGGCTGCCATCTGCGCGCCTTTTGACAGAGAGGGATCATACTGTAGATGTGCAGCGTTCACCTGAATATGAATGAAGCTCATTCGGAGGGAGTTTCACATCACGTCAATGAGTCATGACTCATAATGAGGCTGATGGAGGGGAAAGCTAATGGCAGAGAGTGCAGGCACACACACACACACACACACACACACACAAACACACATAATAGCCAGTGTAGATTGGATACGGCGTCATGCATATTCAGAAGCATACACACATACATGAATCCGCCACAGCGTGTCTGTCGCAGTGACTGCGGGCCACTGCGGTAGGGTAGAGTATGGGTGGGGTTGGATTTTGGATTTAATTGTTTTATGGGAGAGTGAAAGACAGACATGGAGAAAAAAATGGCCTTGACCCCCCCCCTACACACACACACACACACACACACACACACACACACACACACACACACACCGCCTTTCCCATCCCTCCAGCACAGCACAGAGACTCTGTGGTACTGAGCGAGACAGTCTATTACAGGGACTGGGGAGGGCCCTGAGGTACACATATGGGAGGAAGATAACACATAGTGGTGGCAGTGGAGGGCTGTTCAAGCTGCCGGCAAGTGTATGCGTGTGATGATGGGTGTTGATTCTCTATGTGTGTTTGTGTGTGTGTATGTGTGTGTGTGTTTGTGTGTGTGTGTGTGTGCAAGGAGGTGTTAATCCTGTGTTAATCAATGGCGTGTGTGTGTGTTGTGCTGAGGATACTGGCAGTGGTGCGGAATGATGCTCATGTCTGTCTCTCTCTCTCTCTCTCTCTTTCTTACTATCTTGTCTACCTCACTCTCTCTCTGCTTACTAAGTGGAGAGAGAGGAACAATGAGAGAAGTGTGGGGGAGTAGCAAGGTGAGACTCAGATATGAAATTAAGTATGTGTTATTACTACTGGGACAGGACTGGAAGGCTGCTGGCCGCTGGCAGCCCGCTCTCACTGTTTTGGCTTGAGATTAAGAAAAATACTGTGTGTGTACACTGGTGAATGGCTTAAATATTTGTATAAATACTTAAAAAGTTAAGAAAGGAGCTCGGTAGGTCTTGCTTGTAACCCAGAAGAGGAATTACCTGTTTACACTGGACTATAAATAGATTTTTCCTTGACAGAGTTGAAATGTGTAGTTGGATAAAATTCCCACTGGGTGCAAGATATTGAATGACTTCCATTGATTTTTAGTCATTTAGGAGCTCTGATGTGTTTTCACAGTTATGTGGCTACTTTCTTAAACGCTCTAAGCATCAAAGAGCTGATCTGGGATCATTACCCAGCTCTCCTCGACAGCGTCTTTCATTACAACCTGACAGTGTGGAAGGTAAACTGACTGGAGATCAGCGTCAGATAAAAGGTTTGTTCCAAAAATGAAACACATCAAGCTCATGAGGAACACGTGCACCTCCATCGATTATCACATAATGATGGCCCAAATGAGCCTTAATCAACATTCTCTTAAAATCCTCCAGCGCTAATGCATCCAGCCACACCCACCATTGCTTTGCAGTTGATCAATTACAGAGCCATTACGCTGAATGTCTTGCACGGCTCCCAGCAGCTCTGAACATGCCGTGCAGTCCACTCGCTGGTCTCGACGGTGGCCGCAGCAAATGAACTTAGCGAACAATCTGAGGATCAATCCCATCACTTAGCCAATTAGACAATAGGGAGACAGACGCCCATTACCGTAAGAACCAATCGATAGCCGGAGCCAGGGGCCGTGGCGGGCTGTCTGGAACCCGCGGAGCCGCCAGGGGGTTTGTATGCAGCTAATGGAGAGGGGGGGGGGGGGGTTGGTGGGGATGGGGAAAGGGGTGGAGCCAGGGGAGGGCGTTTTGATGGACGGCTTGGACAGGAGGCTATTGGCAAGGCTGGGAGAATGTTGACGCCCGAAAGCCGGGATGTTGTAAACATGACAGAGGGAGCGGAGCAGGGGCCGGACAGACCGACACCAGGATCAATGACAGAGAGTGTAGCCAAGTCACCAGTTGATTTTCCTCTCAACACTTTGACAGTCCTCCTTTCACACTTTAGACAGTTTAAGTGGCTGATTCGGAGGAGGATCGACAAGTTGGCCAGAATTCATTGTGTGGTGAATGACTCAATATTTCTGTTTTTCTTCTTGTTGAATATCATTTAGAGACTTTTGTAACTCAATTACCATCATAAAACACATTGTGACTCTTGTTTGTCAGTGGTCCCATTAGTGTGAAACACTGATGGACGCTTAAATAATAGGCTCAAACTTTCTTAATAAATAAACCAGGGACGTAAAACTGTTCGTAAATGCTTTTACTTGCATACATTCAAGATGATTTCCATGCAAATAGGTTGTTGTCATATTTTTGTGATAGTTGAGGGTCATTGTGATGGCATGTTTGCTGTTTTTACTGCAAATGCTGCTGAAAATCATGTTTTTGTACACATTGATCTACATTCAAAGTAGCACTTTGGTACTTAAGCTGATTATAAATGTGATGTGAGTGTCACGACTGATGAGACCAGATTGGACAGAGCCTTTTCCAGTGTGAGTCACTTGCTGTTGAGAGTAGGTAGATAAAATTATTATGTTTGTGGTGTTTATTGATTCTAATATTTTGCCTTCTCAAGTTGCCGCCTGTCTTTACATATTTAAAATAGTTTGTTTTCACAGCTGGAATCAGGACTCGTCGACAGTGTTTATTTTTAAACAAGTTTGAGATCAAAAATAGAAATAAAAAGCAACAGTTGAAAACAATTTTCAAGAAAATATAAAAATATAATCAAATGTTCTATTCCCTATGCTTTAGGTAGCAGATATTGTGTCAAAATATCCTGTATTCTATTTAATTGCACTTTTCTTCTTTAACATCTGTGGATCAGTGTAATCATTTATGACACGCTTCTGATTATTAATATTAAGCAAAAAGTAAATGATTCCCCTTTACACTGGGGACCTCCTGGAACTCCCTTCAAGGACTCCTTGGGGTCCCAGACCCTCACTTTGAGAACCAGCTCTAAATCCATCTCCAGTCCCTTCTGTCCTCCACTAGGCTGTTTCACTATTTACATAGAATCTGCAGTATTAATGAGCGCCTTCTCCAGTTGGCTGGAGGTGTGGCCCCCACCTTCACCCCCAGCCAACTGGAATATGACCTAATGAATAATGCCACTTCCCATACACCACATCTTTACCTGTAGTCATGGCTGCCACTGGAGAATCAAGCCAGTATAGCAGTTTATGCACTAGAGTCTGACCCTGAATGAAGATCATGTCTAAGATGTATGAATTAATCATAAATCATTTAGATGCATTATACACCAATTCAATTTAAAGCATTGAGTCCATTTACTGTCTAAAAAGATGAGCAGGAGGTAAAAGGTTGTTCTAAGTGAAAATTATTTTACAGTCCAGTTTGTGCAGAGCTACAGATCACCTGAGCTTCACCTCACTGTTAAGTTGTGTGAGGTTGGTGTTAACACTGAATATAAGGGTCAGTTTTGAACCAGTGACAATTCCAATGAAGTTTATTCAGATGAGATGACCCTGACCTGGTTGCAGCAGTAATTCTAAAGGAAACTCACTGCAGTTGATAACAGATCTTTTGACAGCAGTGTTGAGGGGAAATTGGACTGTTGAACTGCTCAAACTGGAAGACAGCTGACTAAAATATTGGACCTGTGAGGAATCAAAAACAACGGCAGTAACAACACCAGGTTTTTCATCAGGTGCTGTTACTCCTATCAAACTACACAGTAGAAATAATGCCTGATTCCAGAATGAAGGGAAACCAATTTAGCATTACAATTTGGTTAACTGCATCAAAGTCAACCTGGCTCTTTGTTACAATCTTTCTTCAAATTCTTCTTTAATTTCTTTGACTTTTCCATGTAAATTACAACCAAATTAACAAAGCAAACATTTCTTTATGGGTGCTTGTTTGTGTTTTGGTGCAAAAACACATAAGAAATCTGAGGGTTGCCTAGCAACACAACTTTAATCACAGTCTGTCATTCAGTGTATTGACTTTGTTTCATAGATTTAGTCAAGAATTCTCAGTGTGTTGGTGGCAACAGTTTTCATGTGTGTGCTGTCTGGACTGCATGGGATTCAATAATGTTGAGGTGTGCTCCCAGCTTTAGGGAGCAGATATTGTGTTGAAGAGCAGAGCTGCTGGTTGGTGGAGGGTTACTCAGCAGTGTGAGGGTCTCTCTCTCTCTGTCTGTAGCCGGGGGGCAGGATGCCCTCAGGGGTGAGATATCCACTCGGGATTACTGTTGACATCTTCTCTCTCCCTCTCTGTTTCTCTCTCTCTGCCGCTGTGTGACACCCATTCCTCCCACTTTTATCCTTCACGCTCCAACTTGCAATCTACCCTGAAAGTGATTGGAAAAAAATGCGTTGTGAGAGTGTGTGCGTATGTGCGTGTGTGTGTCAACTAAATACAAGGTGTGTCTGTCTTCTGTCTAGATTATAATAATCATGTTACCGCATGACCTATTCTGTATCTGTTGGACAGTCTTTACACACCGCAGTCACAACACCTGAACCAAATCCTGCACTGAGAGTCCAGTTGGCTCAGTGAACAAAGGAGACTCCACAATAACGTCAATGATCCCATTTGTGTGTGCTGTTAATAGCAGAGCTCGCGCATATGAAAACGTACTGAACAACTGTCAGGAACATCCAGCTGAGTGGAATTGTGTCTCTCAATTAGTCTCATCAAGGTCTCAATGTATGTTGCCTCTTTCATAAAAGCCGAGCCATAAAAGAAGAGCATGACGGCTTTATGCAGTGTGTGGATCAGGCATATCTGACAGATGTGGTCAGCAATACTTGAGTATTACTGATTCTCAAGCTGGGTTTCTTCATTTATTCATGCTTGTAATCACCTTGTGCAGCCATTATGTGGCAATGTACATGTTGGAGTAGTGCAAAAAGTATCCAGATCCTTTATTAAACACTCACGTTAAATATCCTACACTGAAACTTCTACTTAAATAATGGAGTTGTATCTGTCACTGTGCATTAAAACTGTGTGGAAATGCACAAAATGAACCATTTCATGCATAGTAGTCATACAGTGGACAGCTATTCACAAGCTGTGTTCTTATACATGCATGATGATGGATTTTGATGCACTTCAGCCCCCACAGTGGACACTAGTGCATCATCCCATACACTACCACTTCATCTGCAATCACTTTTTGGTTGTAAATCAGCTGATGTATGTTATTATAATGTAATTTGATGAAAAAAAGAAGGTCAAATATTTATTTTCATGCCTGAAGAGAAATAAAAACACTCCTGACTGAGGTTATTATAACTCATGCATGAAAGGGTTAAAACAAAAAGGTTGAAATATTGCAAAAACTAATGTATTTATTAAAAGACAATGTGACAAAGTGCAATGGAAACAGACTAAATCATGAATAAATCATGTCTTGTATCTTCTGATCTCTTCTTCCCGATGTACTGTTTCATCACTGCAAGCCCCACTTTTTACATACAAGTAGTCATGTGATCCATTGTTAATAAGAAGATTGATTGATTAGATTAGCTTTAAAGAACGGCCCCTTTTAGAACACTTCACATGATCATTTATTATTCATATCTTGTCATATAATATGCATATGTAGTTGTGCCATATAACAACTTCACATAATTCACAGACACACTGTTTGGTTTAAACTGTGACATAATATATAGACTATTATAAGCTTATAGTATGAGCACTGTGTCTTTAAGTCATGCATCACATTACTTGATAACTCCCTGTGGAAAGTACATACTAGTTACATTACCTTTGTGTTACTCTCAATAATCTATCTATCTATCTATCTATCTATCTATCTATCTATCTATCTATCTCGACTATATCAACAACAACAAAAATTAGAGTCTTGACCATCATAACACCATGTTGTACAAATAATAACCTCAAAATAATACATAGACAACCTGTTTCTCTCCATGGGTACACTAGATGGTGTTTCCATCCTGACATAACACCGGTCCAGATAGCTCACCAAAGTTTTCCTGTCTGATGGCGGCTGTCCTGTTGTTCACTGTTGTTTGTACTTTGCTGAGTTTGTTTGTGACAGACGAGCAACGCACACAAGCTTTGGCTGCTTGGTTGGGGTCTGCATGCACACAGCTTGATCATTGAGAGCAGATGTTTCTGTGATGATCTGGAAGATACAAAGATGAGACGGATGAACAGTTCTTTCTTTATGCACGTTTAATGTGGGCCTGGATCATCAAGGCACCATGCATGATAGATACAATTGTGATGATAGCGACTGAGAGTGAGCAGCATATATAGTCTTGCTGGTATGTCAGGTATTTCCCAAGAAGTAACCCAAGTAAGTAAGTATTCTTATCCAGTGTTTTTGTATTTTTCAGTAATCTTAGAAAGTCTGACACCAGAACATGATCCACTGATCATACCATGTATCAAATGTGCATGTCAGACATGAAAAACTTACTAACAAGCATCACTGTGGGTGTGTGTGAGTGTCTCGGTACTAGCTTTGTGTTAGCATGAGAGGTCAGGCAGTTGTAGCGCAAGTGTGCATGAAACGCACCTTTGATTCTTTTTTATCCGTCCAATTTATACATAATTGAAGAGTTTATGTAACGCAAGTAACGCCATATTTGTTTGTGTAGTGACTGTAATGTGATTACTGACTGTCGACACTGTAACACTTTACACTAGCTACTGCGTTACAGATAAATGTAATGTGATTACAGTTATGCATTACACTACATAACACTGGTGGTAATGTAGTCTTTGTGAAATTCGGAAGAAGAAGAAGAAGCTGGTTTCAAGTTGGTTGCACCTGTAACCAAACCCATGACTATGATGACTGTTATAACATAAGTTTAACCACTGGAGGTCAGCAAAAACAAGATATTCAACTACTGTCCAGTTGTTCTTTAAGTTCCTGCAAACAAGTGGAGAAATTCCGATGAAAAACACAACTACTGTCCTCGATTCGACGTTACTTCACATCTTTCACTTGATGATGAACAGATTTACTGAATGACTTCTTCTGTTGTCTCACGCTTTGAAACACAGCACTTTGTACATTTGGTTGTGCATCTACACACACTTTAACTCATTATTTAATTAAGAGCGTTCATCCTTCATTTTTATTACACTTTGCATCTCATTTCTTGGTTTATAGCTCTGATTTGGAACTATGTGACATCAGTTTGGAAGAAGTTCAGTAGCAACAGCATCCAAGTTTAAAGTCAAATCATGAAGACAAATCGACGACGGTGGGCGCTCGCACGATGCTGCATTCCACCTATTTCTCCCCTCCAGCTAGCCACGATGCTCCTCCCCCTTTTTCTCATTTCAGCTGCAGAGGAGGAGGAGGAGGTGGCGGTGGAGGTTGGAGGAGGAGGAGGAGGAGGAGGATGAGGCGCGGCCCGACCAGAGGAAGATGGGGAAACCGTCCATCAGAAGCGGGCCGAGCCAGGACACGGCCCATAAGGAGCGGCGTGAAGCCCCGCAAGTTATTACCCCTGCTACCCGGGCCCATTTTGTCTTCATCAATTCTTAAACTCATAAGACTCCCTGCCTCTCTCCTTTTCCAAATTGTACCATCTATCAAGCCCTGCCGCTACTCTTGCTACCTCTCCCTCTCTCTCTCTCTCTCTCTCTCTCTCTCTCTCTCCCTCTCTTCTCTTGCTCTGTGGTTTTCTCTCTCTCTCTCACGGCTCTCACTCTCACTGCAGAACAAGGCAGTGCGGCGGCGGATCGTCAAATTATCCCCGGGCATTAGAGGATGAACGCTTTTTTTCACAGGTGGTAATGACTACATACCCCCACACCTTTCTCTCCTTCTTTCTTTCTCTCTTTCTTTCTTGCTTTCTCCACTCATCCCCATCTCTTCCCTTTTATTCCTTTCTTCCTCTTCCCATCCATTCATACCACCCAACCCCAAATCTCTCCTTTCCTTGATCCCCCTCTCCATCTTGCTTTATCTTCTTCCCTCCACTTTATCATCTTCCGAGCCCTCCTCCCCTCCTCTCCTCTCATCTCATCTCTCTCTCCCTTTCTCTCTCTGTGGCCTGCCTTTCTTTTTATCTTTCCGTCTCACTGCCGGTATCTCATTGTGGTGGAATGGCTGGTCCTCTTTTTCTTTTCTTTTCTTTTCTTTTCTCCCTCTCCTTCCCCCTTCTTCTTTTCTCTCTCCATCTCTCTAATTACGTGCAGAGACAAAGGCGTCTGATTCTCTCCCTCCTCCCACTCAGAGCTGTCAGGCCTGGTGTAGGAGAGAGTTAATTTCACACTTACTGCATGCTTTAATTAAAAAGGGGTGAGGTGGGGGGAGGAGGGAGGGAGGGGTGGACAAGGAGGGATACATGCGCTCAGTCACACATCATACAAAGGGTGGACTGTGTGCGTATGCATGTGTGTGTGAGTGTGTGTGTGTTGATGCCAAAGTGCAGCAGTTGTGAACATGTTTGTGGAGTGTGCCTGCAGGTATGTGTGTGTGTGTGTATGTGTGTGTGTGTTTTTTTTTTGTATATTTAGCTGTGTAGGCGTGCTCCTCAACACGTGCAGAGTTCAAGTCTTCGCTCCTCAAGTGGATGACACACGTACAGTTTCTTCTCCCTTAACGGCAACATCAGGCTGTATTTTTAGCCAGGGGCTTTAATGAGGAATCAATAGGATTGTAATGGCTTGTTAGGGAGGGAAGGAGGGGGGGTTACAGTCACCACTCTTCTCCACACACACACATACACATACACACACACTGGCATCGGCACTTTGATCTGCCAGCCTCTGCATTGGCAGCTGGAGTGTGATTTCGCACATACACCCCACCACAAACATTTCACACACACACATACTTCAGCACGTGCAAAAATAAACACGCACACACGCACTCATAAATACAGATATGAACTCACACAAAAAAAGCACCCCCCCCCCCCCCCCCCCCCCACAATCATTCCCACCACAACAGCACATGATAACCCTTGTTAAGCTATTGAGATATGGATGATAGCGGTTACACCCACCATTGTCAAATCGGGTAATTTATCATCCTCATCCAGCGCATGTGGCAGAGGGACACAATCTAAGCAAAGACATGCCACTATCTCATATATCCCACTCTCTGCTGGCCACTCATTGGAATTCTTTGGTGTGTGTGATACACTGTATTACAAACAACGCCGTCACCTGATTCCTTTGTTGTTCCTCACTCAGCTTTGCATTATTTATCACCCCCCCCCCCCCCCCATCGAACAACCTACAGAAGATTTAATTTTGTTGATTTTGTGACAGGAAGAGAAGCTCATGGCTGAGCTAATGTTGATGGCGCTTGTGCATGCATAATGAGGACATCTGTGTTTATCTATAAGTGCTCGTACATATGTGTTTTGGCCAACTTGATGTGTATTTGATTGCTGGAAAACATTGCTGGAATCCCACAGCTGTAATCTTACATAACTCAACAAGGTCCAGCTTCAAGTTAGATGTCAGTCAATATACATGTGTGTGTTTGTGTGTGTGTTTGTGTGTAGGTAAATACATGATGTGTGCTGGCTCACGCATCTGTACATACGCAGCATGTTTTGTATGTATGCGTGCAGTCACACATGTGAACATACATACCTTATGAATCTATGACCCTGCATGAGTATGTGAGTAGTATGTGGGTAGCGCCCCAGTGTGAGTTTGTGTTGGGCTGTGTGCATGAGTTAAGAGAGAATACATTAGTCTTTGTGTTTGCAGTGCAGGAACACTGCGTTCTCCGTGCTGCCGTGTTGAACATGCAAATGGAGCTCAGTGTAGGCTCTGAATAGCATATCTGTGAAATGTTAACTGCTGCTGTATATGGTTAACCCTTCCATTGGAACACATGGAAGAATGTGTAAGGAGGGTGGATCTTCATTCAAGAAGTCATACCAGAGTAGCAGGGTGCTGTGCTGGAAGGTGTACGTGTAGGAGCTGTGCTGAAGGTCCAGCTCGACCGATATGTATTAGATTCCTTGACTGAAAGGCTAACTGTTGTTTTAGAATCAATAAGACATTTTACTACAGTCAGGTCAGCTCAGTTCTCCTGGGAATTATGATCGTAGACAGTTCATGTCCAATGCCAACTTCTGGTGCCAATGCAATAAGAATCATGCCACATATTAATTAAGCAGAAAGTTAGGATATGGACTTTGTTTTAACCCCAATTGCAGCCAAAATCATTCCTTCATTTTAAAAAGTAAATTGGGTGCACCTGAACTTAGATTTTGGTGCTTAATGGGTACACTTACCCTAACAGTTGACACATTACTTTGATTAAGTAATTGAAATAGTTACATTACTTATTACATTTTAAAGTATTCGGAAGAAGAAGAAGATACATTTTAGAGTAACTAGTAATCTGTAACCTATTACATTTCCAAATTAACCATCCAAATCCTGTGTATGTCTTATTGCCAACACTTCCCATGAAAAGAACAAAAAAACACAATGATTTGATAATACTAACTACTAAGTATTGCCTGTGTAGTCAAAACCTGTCAGAAAATCAAATACTTTATTGGATGATTTAACACATTAAACGTGCATTAATCTGCAGAGGAAAACAGTGCCAACAAATGACTGTTTAAACCTGTTACTACAGTTCCTAGATGTTATGCTGTCTATTTGTGAGCAGATCTATGTCTTTGAATGAATGGGCTTGGAGATGATCACTGCAGGAGTGAAGTCAGAAATTGTTAAAAACCAACAACAACAACATTTTATGATGTAACAATGCTGTGCTTGAGGTTTTGTTACATTTAGGCAATTTGGTAAGGGTTAGGAATCGATTCTGAAGAAAGACGAGTTTTTTTCATAACCCAACCATCGACTCCTAGCACGTGATTGTGACCATAATGGTGCAGGTTTTGTAACCATAGCATCATCACATCATAAACAGATTATTTTTCAGCAGTGATGTGTAATGGTTATTTACGGCTCAGATAAACAATGTCATACTGCCAATAGTGGTGTCATAAAAAAAAAGCCTTTGCATGTCGGCATGTTTTGCAGTTTATTTAGAGGGCTTGTTGGTATTCATATCTTACTGAATTAACTACAGTGTAAACAGTTACAGTGGATAATGCAGAGATGTAGGTGTTAAGGCATACTCAGGTCAAATTCAGTATGTTGCACAATTGGTAAGATCGGCTCTCCTTGTCATTTCATAATGGCCGTTCCAGCACGATGCATCATTCATAAATCCACCACTGAAGAGAACTGCATCATACATGGACAACAGCTGCAACAGTACACCCCCATTCCTTACCTATAGCACAAAGCAGGCAGCAGGCAGATATTAGAATAGGCTCAGGGTGAGGCGTGCTGATTCCAATTAGCAGTCTGTTGTTTCACACTGTGTGCGATGGAGCTTGTTATTCCTAGCATGGAGAGTCTGAGGAGCTTTGCTCTGCAGATCCCACCGTGCAATCAGCCTCTATGACTCTTTCGTACCTATGAAGCACTGATTGCCACATTCATTCAGCGCTATTCTCACTCTGTGAGGTACTGCAGAGGTACATTTGTTAAGAACTGTCTTGGACACCTGTGGAACAAGGTACAAAATGGCCCGACTTGAGGGCTGATATAATGCTGTCGCTGAGAGCTATAAGTAGCTATAATGAACCTGGCAGGGAAAGGGTTAGATCCAGGAAAAGGAAATTATCACAATTTCTCTGTGCAATCATAATTTAGGGTATGAGTGCTAATGCTTTATTATAGGCAGTAATTATATGCCTTGATTAAAAACTAGGGGATTACAATGGAGGATTCAATTGCAGGCTGACGACGCAGACTCTTTGTTTTGCTCTCTCACTGCTCCATGCATCAAGGGATTCAGAGAAGAATCCAGGTGCTGCGTCTAAAATGGCTTGATTGTGTGCTTGTCAAATAATTGTGTTTGGGTGGGCCTGATTGTTCCTCAGAGGGATTTTTTTTTTTTTTTTTTTTTTTTACAAACCCAGCTCCACGACTGCACAAGGCACTTCTATCTTTGGATAGATATGTATGTGTGATATGTTAATATTTGTCAGTATGCTTTTCAGATAACTGTCACAAATATATCGATCCACAGCTGAGTGATGAGAAAAATTACAAAAAAATAATTTGTGGACAGTACATAATGGAAATCAATCTTAAATATATGAGAAAATTAAAGGAATCAACATTTAGCTTTTGTGCTATCATTCAGCAAGTTAGATTAGAAAACAATCTCATATCTGTGTGTTCAGTATGGGGTTGGAGTCATGGTGTGGTTAGCCTAGCTTTGCATAAAAACTAGAAACAGGGAAACAGCTGGCTTGGCTGAGTCCAAATTTTTAAAAAAACACATGTACCAACACCTCTAAAGCTTGAATACATTACACATTTTATCTTGTTTGTTTTAACACATACACAAACAGAAAACTGTAGAAACAACAGTTTGAGGTCTTATGCGGAGTGTTGTGCTGGAACTATTTTCTGGTTAACAACCATCTGCCCAGAACTTAGTGCACTTTCTTAACTTAGAGCGTGGGTTGCCAGATATGGTCGGCGAGCAAAGGTTTTGCTATAGAACCTTGTACAGGCACAATGGTAAACACACTGTGACAAGAAGCTGCACAGTTAACACTATGCAACTCGCTTTACATCCACTAATTGAATTAAACAAAACAACAAAGTGTCCATTAAATTAGCAGTGCTAGGCTAGTACTTTACATCAGCACATTACTTATGAATCAAAGTAATGACGAATTTCTCAATAGCAAAGTAATTAGTTACATTGCTCATTATATAATTTTAGTTACTCAACCCATTTCTCTCAATGAGCCTTTAAACAACTATGTATTAACAGTTGGTGATGCAGAAAACAAGACATAATGGTTTAACAAGCAGCTAGTTTCCAGTTTAGAGGTATTTAGGCCTACTGAGCTGTCTTAATGTAGCTCTTAGCTCTTAGCGACTTAGCTCCATTAGCCGCCACTCAAACTCCTGGTAAGGCAGCGAGCTAGCTTACCCAAAAAATGTTGACGTAACAGAGTTTTATTGGGATTATTAACTGTAATTTGTAATAATTTTACTGAATTTATATTGTAATTTGTTACACTAATCATGACTGAAAAAGCTAGTGAGCTTTAGAGGTGTGTACTGTAGGTGGATTGTGTCAAGGCTAACTGTTTCCCTCTGCTTCTTGTCTTTATTCTAATCTAAGCTAATTCTGTTCTGGCTCTGTTAACGCACAGATCTATTTTCTCATCTCACTCTAAAGAAAAAAAGAAATGTGTATTTTATAAGTGGAATGAATCTTTAAATTAATGGCAGAATTAGGCTGAGTTAAACATTTTAAAAGAACACAGTCACTTCACATATTTAATACAGTGTGTATCTGTGTGCTTACTCGAGTCCCAAAAACTCTTCATCAGAGCTGTCGTCAGTGTGCAAAAAGACAACTGCACCCTAGTTACGCTTTTGCACTTCAACATCAGTCTGTAAACATCAGCAAAAAGTGTCCCCAAATACTTCTTTTACATTCCTATAATTATATGCAGCTCCAACCTCTCTCTGTATATTAAAGGTGAGTAGGACACACCGATGTATAAGACGCACTTTTAAATGAAAACAATATTGCGATAAAGGTGCGACTTATACAACTTTTTATACGGTAGTTCTCATTTATTTGGACCATGTGCAGACTCTGCCTTCCCCTCTCCCCTGACCTGAGTGACTTAAAGTCAGGGTTGGAGGGCTTTGACTGTCACATTTCTGTCACCGCTGGAAAGAAATGACCTCTTAGCCCGGAACAAAGCGTCAAGAAGAAAGGATGGATGGGGGGGAATGAGGGATGGAAGGAGGATAGCATAGATAGATGGAAGAATTGAATGGACTGAGGGAAATAGGAAGGGAGGGATGGAATAATGGACGGGGGAGTGCGGAAGTGCTAAAGGCATAGAGGGAGGAATAAATACACTGATGGATGGAGCAAGACAAGCGGATGGATGGGTGGCAGGAAGAATGGTGAAGGAAGAGGACGTGTTGATGGGATGGACAGGTGGTAGACGGGGTGAGTGGAGTATTTAAGGGAGGGTAAGCAGCGATGTGGGGATATTTCAGGGGTAATGGAACGATGTGCCACAAGGACTGGGATTTTACAGTCTGCTGCCAGTGGACATAGACAAATATGTAAAAATCAACAGCAAGATAGACTAAAAGATGTTATTGTATGAAAGCAATGAAAGGCCAAAAGAAAGGCCAAAATCATTTAAAATGTATAAACAACTGAAAACGTAATGATCAAATATTTAAATACCACCAAATTACTATAAACATTTATCTCTGAATTTGTGCTGTTGTGATTTGTGGTTTTGAGTGAAACAATTATTGTATGGATTGATAATAAATTTAGATATCTATGGGGCCCAGAGGATGAAAACTTTAGTCTTCTCTGACTTTACGTTTAATACCACTAGCAGGTCCAAGTTATCTCACTCAATTAAATGTGTCAATATCTACAAGATGGACTGGCACAAAATTTGATTCAAACATTTATATCTGCCACAAATTGAAAGAACTTTGGTGATTCACTCATACAATGCCATAGTAGGTCAAAATTTAAGTGTGTCCAATACATTAACAATATAACTAAGGACATTTCCATCAGCCTCAGCTGTACTTTGTCTTTAGTATTCATTAGACTACCTTAAAATCAAGCTGTTAAAATTACACTAAATTATAAAGAGATGAAGTGACAGTGTTTTCAAAGTGAAACATCCCAATTATTGATTAAACTTCACAGTTTAGTATTCAGTTGGTTGTAGTTTTAAATCCTTATGGTCTTTTTTACTTTGGTATTGCAGATATTGAGATTATATGCTTATCAAATATAAATAAACCAACAAACCAAAGTTTGAAATTGAATTGCTCAGATAAATGCCATGTCAGTGAACTGTTTAAAATAACCTTCACATCCTTCTGCTTTCACTTTTTAGATGTCATGCATTTTTGATTACGATATTTTGATTTAAGACAGCAATTACATCTTTAAAGCAATTTCTTCTGGCTAAAATAACAAAAATATGGATGGTGAGAACAAGGTTTCATTTTTGTCTAATATGCTTTCTCTTCATTATCCCACCTTTTAATGTGAACCAATGTGTAGGAAGAGAGAAAAGGATGTCTACAAGTAGAGAGAAAGAGAGGTCTAGATGGAGGAGATGTCCAGGGGCTTAATGCACCCTGAATGCTATGGGACATTACTGATGCGAGCGGGTCGCTCCAAATCGCTCCCATTGGGACCATGGGAGCGTTCCACCCCTGGAAGACCCCATGGCTCATTGAAAGGGGTCAGAGGCGAGACGCTCTGCTCCATTTAGCAGCCTACTCATGATGGATGAATGGAGGGAGGGAGGGCTGGAGAGGAAGAACGGTGCCCCGTTGAGCGCACGGGGAACAGGGTGCCACCAGGGACCTCCTCTTGAAAATGTGAACGGTGGTAATGGGTGGTAATGGGAACAGACACAGGTGGGGTCAAAGGTGAATGCAGTGTTTTAGGTCAGCATTCCCATATGCTTGTTGGCTTAGTGTGGATGGAGGACATGTAGAAGGCTTTGTGTCAAGGCAAATTGGGATGGACTTGAAGGTTTTAGAAAACATTGAGAAAAATATTTTTAAGTAAATATATTTTTTATTTTATACATTTGTTTTTCTATTTTCTGTTTATTTTTCTGTCAATGTTTCTATTTTTTGTTTTCATTATCTGTTGAATAACTGAAGCTAAACAGCTGTGGGTTAGTACTTGGATGAGAGACCTCCTTGGAGAACTGTAATGGCCCTGGAAGTGGTGTCGGTGGGCCAGTAGGGGGCAGTCTTCCTTCTGGTCCTTACAAAAGCCCCATTGCCCCCAGTGCCGTGACAGGGACACTGTGCTGCTGGAGATGCTGTCCTTCGGATGAGATGCTAAACCCAGGTCTTGACTCACTGTGGTCATTAAAGATCCCATGGCACTTGTCACAAAGAGTCGGGGGTTCCCCAGTGTCCTGGCAAACATTCCCAAACTGGCTCTCTCCATCTGGCCCCCTAATCATCCCCCAGTGTAATTGGCTCAGTGTTTCCTTTCTCTCCACTTCAAGCTGATTCTGGGGTTCTGGCGCAAAATGGCAGCCGTGCATCACCCAGTTGGGTGCTGCACATTGATGAAGACTGGGGTGAGTTTCCCCCCTTCACTGTGAAGCATTTTGCGTATCAGGACAAAGCACTATAAATGTAATTTAGCATTATTATTATTACGAGCAGATAAATGAACAGATATAAGTAATCAAATATATTCAGATAATCCAACATTATCACAACAAAAAGTCAGTCTATAGTTAAAGAACATTATTATTAATAGGATATTATTGCAATACAATAAGATGTAAGATGTGAACTACAACAGGGTCACTAATCTTGATGTGCTCAGTATTTGTGGTGGTACTTTTATGTTACTACATCAAGAAGGAACACATCTTTTTTTGAGTGAAAAAGGTGGTATTATTGTAAAATTGTCAACAAAGCCAATGAGCCCCATTCAGCCCCATTCCCATTGGTTCCTACTGAACACTACTGAATCTCTCAAATATGTAGTTTCATTTTAAAAAGGCCCAGTGATGTCATTTTGTGGTTTTTAAGCAAAGTTCCTCTAACAGATATAGTTTGTAATTCACAGTAAAATGTGAATAAATATACAAACAATTCCTTAAAATGCATAAATAGGTTAAAACAGTTAAAATGTCACATTTGATTAAATAAGAGTCATTAAAAAACTGTGTGATAATAATATATAATAATGATAATAATATATAACAGATTCATGGTCCTTTGCCCTTTGCCCTGGCATGACCTCGAACAGATGAGAAGAGCAGAGAAACAAACAAATGAATATTTTTCCAGAGAGTGATTTAAGACCTGAAAAATAATAACTACGTGGTTGGTGATTCACAAGAGCCATATCTAATCAAACCACAACGGTTTTGGTGAGTTTCAACTCATTTTATTATAATACCGTTTGTAATGTTTACACTTGTGGATGCTAGCTATATGCTAACGTTGCAATGGTGTGAAGAAAGCTATTAACACAGGCTGTTTAGCTGCTACTATTTTCGGTTTATTAAGGGAACCAATTGAGAGTGCGTGTTGTGTCGTTAATTGAAAAAAGGGTTAAATTGTGTTAGGAGGAGAAGTTAAGTTTTATTATGTGTAAAAGACGCTGCTCCCATCGCCATTTTCAGTATTTTTTTCTTGGTCTGGCTAAACAACTAGCAGTAATGTTACATGCAAGGTTTTGTAAAACTTTATTGATTTGAATTACATTGACAAAATTGATGTATTTTTCTAATGACCTGTCGTTTGAACTCGAAGGAGTTTCTTCTGTGGAGTGTGTGTGTGCATGGAGACTAGACACACACACCCAGGACACAAGATGGCGAGCCAGACCCGAGTTCATCTTCATCGTGCTAGTGAGAGGATCCGCTGCGCGAGGATGGACTGTTGGTGAACTCTCTGCCAGAGAGGTAGGAGTATTGGATTACATTTCTTCTTTTCAAACTGAACTGATCTGGAGTACATATAAATTGAACTCTAAACTGATCTGGGTGCATAGAAACTGAACTCTGAACTGAAGTTCACAGAAACTGAACTTTGAATTCTCAGTTGAAGTGTTACATTTTGTATTTAGTTCTTCATAATTGTCATTGTTGTGATTAGAGGTAGCATTACACTTCATTTTGATAGAAAGGTGTAATTATTCTCTTACCTGTGAGAAAAACAAAGTTAACTCAGGAAGATAATTGAATCAAAATAAACCTCAAATAAGATAGTTACAGACCGGTCTAACATAACTAAAATATCTTAACTAGATAAACCATCTAACTAGTGTAGGTTACTAAATTATCTCTAACCTAGGAAAAAAGAGGTGAAAGTGAATGAAAGGTATTGTTGGTACCTGCAGGTTATTGACTGATTCAAATGTTATCTCTGTCCTTTTATTTTTATTTACTTCCAGTAAAGTGCCGGCTTTTGCATTTAAACCATCTGCTCTCTGGCTCAATTGTATTTGTTACCTCACTCCATTAGAACCTAGAACTGGTCCAGTAGTGTATTGGAGATGCATTTGTTGGAGACTACTTTCAGGTGTAGATTAATATGTATGTGGTGCTCTGGTAAGTACTTCCAACAACAGCTACATGTGGAATTGTCTAAAAATAAACTACAGTTCCCATGATCATTGTAATAATGTCTGCCAGTGCAACAATGCGGCTCATTAACAGTTGGACTCTATGGTGCACTATATCGGGCAGATACACAAACAGTACTTAGTATGATCAAGTCATTGTTCGGTTTTGTCTTTTCATGACATTTTCTGACAGTAAGAAACATAAAAACAATATCACCAGACTGATCCTTTTAAATGTGTTATAGGAATAAAGTTTAGTTTCTACTGTGTGTACATATCAGGTTATTCTTTGCTAAGTCAATTAAAAGTCCATTTTATCATCCGATTTGAATGGGAAAGCCAGATAAGTAGCTCTACTCTGCATAACCATCAAATGAAGTTGAGACATGGCAGGAACACAAAATAACTCAGTGACACACATGCTATGAAGAGACGCTTGGCTCTCAGCCCAGATTTTGGCTATATCTAATTTGTTGTTTCTCAACCAGGTCTTGGGGCCCTTTCCAATATTCTTAAAATATATATTTGAATGTTTTTTTTTCCTTTTCTGGTACAAGATGCGTGATCCAGCGGTTTGAGTAATCAGATAAATGGGAGCTATCTTGGAGGAGAGCAGACAACATGGCTGACTGGATCAAAGTCCCATCGTCTGAGCACCATGACGCTTATCTGTGCTGGCCTTGCCACCAGATAGCATAGCTAATTTGTTGAGCCACTGACGAAGCCACAAGGTGACTCTTTACTTCCGTCGTTTGAAGGGAAACTACTTGAAAATCCGTCCGACTGGAAAATACCACTACAGTTAATCATGAAATATGTAACTCGCTGCATGCAGCTAGTGTGAAGAAAGTGTGGCGCTTTAGCTTGTCGTGCTAGCATAACTAATGGTGATGCCACAGCACCGTCAAAAAGTGTTAGGTGGATTCCCTGGCTTTAAGGCCGAGAAGACGAGGAGGAGTGTGCACGCATGGGCTTATGAGAGAGTTAGGAGTGTGTGTGTGTGTGTGTGTGCATGAGTTATGTGTGGCTCTGAAAGCGAGGGATGGAGAAGGAGAGCGAGAAAGAGAGAGGCTGTGTGGGAGGAGGTAGCTATGCTGGCTCCTAGGAGAGGCTGGGAGGGCGAAGGGTCATTATTGACTGAATGAATTTTTAAAGAGGGCCCTCGTCGGGGGGGTGGGAGGGGCAGTGTGTCTGTGTGTGCGCGACTGTATGTGTGTAAAGTCATACTGAATGCTATTGTACAGCATAGCGCTCCTCTCCTTTGCTTACTTTTCATTGTGCCAACGTACAGGAAAAAGCCCACCATACACCACCTCAAGCCCAATGACCGATTTAAACCCTGCCGTTCCTCCATATAGGCTCTATAGTTTCCATTCGCACCAGGAACGCCTTATTGATTGCCCTTTCACACCCTTTAACAATCAATGGCGGACCTGGTTTCAGGAGGAGAGCCTGTGGGAGCAAGGAAGGGAGGGTTGGAAGGGAGCGAGCAGAGGAGAGAAGGAGCATGGCTGGTGTGGAAAAACAACAACAGCCAGTCCTTTGTTTCCATCTGAGGTGGTAAAAGGACTGAGAGGAGGCTTACTAAAGGCCACAACCTCCAGCTCTTTGGATGTTGGGAGCGAGGCCAGCCTTCCTGGAAGAAGTGCCCAGAGGCAGTGCATGTTTTGTGGGGAGAAAGATAGGAAGAGATGTGGTGGGAGGGTGAGGGTGCGCGCGTGTGGGGGGGGGTGCATGTTGTATCGGGTTTGGAAATGCTCTGTATGTGCACTGACCCTGGCAGATAGCAGACGAAAGAGGGAGGGGGGGGATATTCAATCATACTAATGAGCGAGGGAGGAAGAGGAGAAGAGAGGGATGAAAGGGGAGGCAGCAAGGCAGAAAAGGGTGGTGGTGGTGGTTTGTTGGGGAGGAGGAGGAGGGAGTGGGGGTGCTTTGGCAGTGCCAGGCAAACACTCTGCTTTCTCCCCACCCCCACCACTCGCAGCATCCATACACACGCGTTCTGTCTCTGCACACACACACACACACACACACACTCCCGAGAGCAGCCACACTCATTAGTGCCAGCGAGACCCGCTGTTGGATGGAGCTAAAACACCAGCTCAAAGCACCCCCCTCTTTCTCCCCCTCTTTCTCTCTCTCTCTCTCTATCCTTCTCGTTCTTTCATTCGTTCTTGGTGTCCCTCACTCGGTCTCCCCATCTCATCTGTCTCTACTCTCTCTCTTGCTGTCTTCCTTCCATCTTTCTCAGCCAATTTGGCCCTCTGTTGTTTTTCCCTTCCCTCTCTTTATTCCTCTCGCGTTCGCTCCCCTCGCCTCTCCTTTATCATCTGTCCACTTGATTCTGTACACAGTGCTCAGCTCTCACCCGTCCATCCTTTATCTCTCTTTCATTTCTTTACGTCTTTCCTTCCTTATCTGTCAATTCCATCCATTCCTCCTTCTTTTTCCTCCACTTTTTACCCTCGCTCCTCCCCCCACTCCCTTTTCCCTCACCCGTCCGTTTGATTCCTCGCACACAATCCTCCCCTCCAGTCCTTGCTTGTCTCTGCTCCCGTGGTGGAGGGGGTGATTTGGAGGATTATGCCGGTGGCAGGGTTGTTGCTGTGTCAGTCTAACAGGCAGGGATCTGGACCAGAGCTCAGTCCAAATCCCTTCCTCCACGCCTGCCTGCCCGGCCACCGAATTAGCGGCTTCCCCTCTCTCTCTCTTCCATCTTTCATCTCGCTCATCCTTTTCTCTTTCAATGCCCGTCGTTCCCTCTTGGCGTACGCTCCCTTTCAACGTGTTTCTCACCCCGGCACCTTCTGGTGTCTCTGGAATATACCGATGCCACTTTTTGTGAATCTTTTTCCTCATTATTTACATCTCTCTCTTCCATCCTGCGCGCTCAGAAAAAAAAAGTGCAAGCTGAGAGTATTACATTTTGATGCCTCTACCAAGAAACATGATCACATCAGCCCACAGTGTTAGATTTTTTTTACACCAACAACTGGGATTTTTATTTTATTTGACTGGCTTTAAGTCCAGATCTTTACTGCATTGTTGATCTTTCAGCCCCAAGTGAGCCAAAAGCAAAAACCTGAAATCCTTGAAAAAGATGTTTTTAATCCATTTTCAAAGTTCAAGAACTCACCATCTCTGGAGTGAGATAATAGAAATCTATGTGAATCCAATACTCTTCCAAACTCTTCATTTGGTGATAGCCCTCTTTGTACGCCAATAAAACACCTTTTTTATTTATATATATATATATATATATTTATATATAAAAATCCTTAGCTGGCTTAAAAATGTCACTCTTCCTCATAACCCAATCCTTCTTAAAATATCAGGGGGGCAAATGCTCTTTTTTTAATTGCAGCTCTAGGCAAGTATACAGTCAATCCTCTTGGATAAGTGAGTTCTTCCTTTAGCAGCCTTAGGGGAGCTAAGGCAAGCAGGTTAGCTCCGCTTTAGTGAGGCTTTTTCAACATGCAATAGGTCACAAAATAAGGATGTTTGGCAAGTATCCTCATGGCCAGTTCTTTAAAAAAAGGGGTTATTTAGAATTTAAACGTTACAAATAAAATCAGCTGAGACCCTCAAAAAAATGATGTGGTTAAAGGATTATTACGGTTTATTACAACTTGGATCTTATTTCTGTAGGTTTGGCCATGGTTTCTATCCATTACAATGACATTGTAGTCATCAAAATAATTGCTGAGATTTGGGAACATGGGGGCATCACTACAACAAAGTCTGACAGGTTAAGAAGCACTAGCAGTCACATGACCAGATTTGGAGGTAAAACCAAAACTCACACAACTACAGAAAGCAGCTACTGGATGTTCATGGGTCAGTGACAAATAAGAGTTGGTAAGATGAGAAATTCAAAAATATCAGCATCAGGTTTGTTAAAATGTACATTTAGTATTTTTGTTGGTTTTATATCATTTGAAATGACATTTGCACCATTTTTTACTAAAAGTAAGACTGAATCCTCCTGAAAATGTCAAATGGTGTAACCACAAAAGAATGATAAATATTAAATATTTTATCCACCTACAGTGTATTTAAGTGGATTTATACTAATAATTACTTCATTTAAAAAATGATGATCATGCTATTTGCCTATTGAGAATTTACTGTTTTTAAGCAAGTTGAATTATTTGGTACAAAGTTTTATGGTTACACCACTTAGACAGTTTTGCCATAATCCTGTAATATATTCTCTCAAACTGGATTAAAAGCAGAAATTCTATACTGGATCCACAAAAAAAGAATGTGTGCAAGTTATTCATACATTTTATTTTCACATTTTAACCCTTTTAAATTTGACTAAATCACAAAAAAGATATTGACCCTCATTCATTTATCTTCATTCATCTGTTTCAAACTTATTCATCATGGAGGGAAGGTAAAGGTGTCAGGAAACAACAGCTGATAAAAAAAGGTGTACCAGCTGATTGCTTACTTACATTCCGGAAACCAATCACCAGCCAATTAATCGCCAACTTGACGTAGCTGAGTTGCATTGTTGGTCTTTTTTCAATTTTATTTGACCTTTATTTATACAGGTAATCTCATTGAGAAACAGAGTCTTGTTTTAAAGAGAGACTTGTCCTTGACAACATAACAATACAATACAATACAGCAGTTACAGACAAATAAGTTCATCAGTACAGAACACAAAACAGAGAATATGCAAAGTGTCAGGTGATAAACAGATTAAAACACTGAGAACAAGAGCAAATTCTCTCCAATGAATCTAAAATAAATGGTACGGACAGAGTGAAATCCTGGCCATGAAGGCTATGGCTGTACTATTTATGTGGATAAGTATGAAGGCAACAATCCTAAAATGGATTTGTCAATGACATCATACCAATGCAGAAATGACCAGTTAACTAACAAATGTTTAGTAAGTGGAAGGCGTGGAAGAAAAAAATGACAAAAGAGACAGAGCGCCATCAAATCCACTACTGCCTAATTCATCGCTCTTCATTGACTTTGTATTGAGTGAAAGTGCCTCCTTGTCAATTCTGTCTGCTGGCAAATAACAGAAAAATGCCTAAAAAGCTGCTGAGTGCTGGAATGCACTTTAAGCAAGGCAAATAACCCAGAACTAAGTTTCTATGCAGCTGAACTGAAAAAATGAGCCTTTAACACAAAAGTTAAAGTGTTACATGACTGTGTGTTGTGAGGTGGGAGAAACCTGAACCTTGATACACGGACAGCCTGCAGCTCAAAAACCTCTAATAACATGACATATAGACCTGAACACACTGCTAGTCACAAAGAACACACATAAAAGTAAAAACAGAACAGCTGTTTAATTAAAAAAACGTAAGTGGTATTTGTTTAAATCAAACAATAGCTAACCTGCACTCAGCTGAAGTTCCAATTGTAAAAGAGCCTGGATGGGAAGTGACAGCATGTCTGTGCCTGTATTTTCCTCCACTTGTGTTTATAAACTGTAGTCACCATATCAGCTGGGAAAAGTGTTATAGCAGCCTATTATGTAGTTTGTGTATTGTATTTTTGTATATGTAACCAGGTTAAAAACATATCATACATTGTCTTACAAATGTTAAATGTACTGCTTAAATAAGTTTAAAAGATAAATATGGTTAAAATAGGGTTAAAAAGCTATTGCATTAAAGATGAAGAGGGTACAGTGTAGGGATGGGTCACGATTTTCGAATATTCGAATATTCATTATATTGTAAACAATCGAATAGTTAATGCGACTAAAGCATTAATAAATATATGAACTCGTCTTTTTATCTCCTCCTTTTTTGGCATGCAGTTCGGCTCCTATCCGCACGAGGGCAGTATAAGATTAGCTATAGCGGTGTGGATGGTCTAACGTCATAGGGCTAACGTTAGCTAAATGCTCTTCTACAAACGGAGAAACATGCAGAGACTGAAACAGCAAAAGCTCCGTGTGGAACAACTTCAAAAAAATCAATGAAAATGAGGTGCAGTGAGTTCAGGGTAAGGATGTGGCGCAGACCATCATACTCTGTTTTATAGTCGTTTTGGGTATAAAAATAAAACAAACGAGTTGTGAAATTATGAATGGATCTCTCTCTCTTTCTGTGTGCGCGCGCGTCACGTCACATCACTCCCCCCTCCCGAATATTCGAAGATCAGTCAAATAGTTCCAGTGATTTTCTAATAGTGTTTTTGCTTGAAATGCCCATGCCTAGTACAGTGTAATGTAAAGTTTACAATGTTGATTTTATTTTGAAGAGTTCATGGTTTCAACAGAAAGTGGTGTGTGTGAATAATAGCAATACTGGTCATATATTACACAGGCAGTAGTAACTGACTCGCTCCAAAGCATCCAGTCTGTAGCTCTTCAACACGCTGTCAGCACCTGGATAGAGAGATGTGTTGAGATCACCTTATTCTGAAGGGAATCTTCTATGATATGTAGTACCCTTAACCCTAACCTAGGTGGGGGTTCTGGTCCTCTGAAATGAGGCCAACACGGAAGTAATTTAGAACTGCATTCTAGCAAAAGGCCACCAGGGGGCGACCGTTTTGTGTTCAAAAGGACTTCCATCTCTATACAAGTCAATGGAGAATTCACCAACTTCTCACTTGATTTCTAACCTCAGTAAACATTTTCAAAATGTGTTTATGGTCTCAATCGCTAGTTTAAAGCCTTCTTCAATGCAGTATGATGTTCATTTGTGAAATTTTGGCCTCCCTGATTTTATATTTGACGATAAAGCAGGGTATGCATTAGGACGTCCTGATTGACAGGTTGATTGACCAATGTCCTCGAGATCCAGCCCTGGCAGCCTATCGCAACCTCTCCGCTCCGCCCATGACCCCGCCCCATGTCCATCTAAGTAGAATCCGTGTTTTTATTTTTCCCAGCATGCACCTGAAATTTTCAAGATGGCGCTGCCCAGATTCGAAACTATTGGCTTCCGAGCAGCAGTCCACAAACCAATGGATGACGTCACGGATGTTACGTCCATTTCTTTCATACGGTCTCTGCCCTAACCCCAAAATTTTAAAGGTTTGCGCCTCTGCCTGTGTCAGTGTGATGTCACAGAACACGCCACCATGTGACTCCTCACTGAGTTTGGTCTCCACCTCTCCTGGAGCATTCATCAAGTCCTCTATTACCACATGTTATCAGCTGTTGTTTGCATCCTCCAGTTAGTCCCTCTTTTATCAACACTGTTACAGTTATTGTGCTTTTTAAACCTCGGACCCTCAGCTGCTGTGAAATTACATTCCATAACATTTACAATGGTAGCCTGTGTAGTGATGGCAGAAGCCACCTAAACAACAAGGTCATGCCAGTGAAACTAAAGATAAGACCAGATTAGATCATAGCTCATTAATATGCACACTTGCCACCAACTGAACAGGAGTGTGAATAACTTAAAGGTACAGTAGCTCAGCCTCAGTGTAATCTGTCAAAATGATGGACAGACTTCACATTTTCTCATTGTTTACCCCTTTACATTCTGTTCATCTTCTGACTCATTATTAGTCTCTATTAGGGTTGCAAAGGAGCGGAACATTTTTAATTGTCTTCTGGAAACTTTGGGTATTATGGGAATTCATGGGAATTTACGGGAATTGACTGGAAATTTGGGGTAATTTATACAAACTGTATCAGCTGTATACAAACATGAATATAAACATGCAAACTAATACTATTTTAAAAAACAAAACAACATAATGACTGATTTATTTGTGATTAGCACTTTAATCAGTTCATGAATGTTGAGTAAAATAATTATACATTTCCAGTTTATTTCCGTTAATTCTCATATATTCCTGTTTTTTCCCAATAATTCCCATGGAAGTTTTCCAACTTTGCAAATTTCCAGAATTTTGCCACCCTAGTCTCTATACCAATTCACATAGTTAAATACCCCATCAGTCATTGATACATACTTGATATAAAAAATGCATTTTATTTCCATTTTTTAAGGAAAAGTCTAAAAGACTTGTTTTACTGTGTATTTAACAGCTGACAGATGTAAAAATGGGTTAAATCTGACCCTGAACAGTATGTAAGGGTTAAATTCAGTCAGTGATGGAAAATATTTGGGTAACATGACCTCTGCTTCCTATGACATAAATCATGAGGTTCAGAATTGTCCAGTTGGTTTCCAACTTTGTTCCAGACATCACGTCCAAGTCAACAGGATGTTTCCTAAGATGTTTCAATTCATTTGATGACATTCTCCCAAAGACACACACACACACACACACACACACACACACACACACACACACACAGCTGGGACCTCTTTAAGTGTTCACTGATATTATGAAACTTCCTGTTGGACTGGACCTGACATCTGGAACAAAGCTGGACACAAACAGAGAAAAAGACCTTTTAGTTTATGGGCAATGAACAAAAAACACAGACATAGTTCATCAAAGTAAGCAATAACTAACCTGTCTGATTGTGTGGCTGCTGGTGTTTCTTACCCCTGAGGGGATTTCTTTTTTTTTAGTGATGCCTCCACTGAGATCTCAGCAATTATTGTGCTGAACACAATAATATCATAACAGATGGACAATACACCAAAATGACACAAACTGGATTTCTCCATTAATTTACTGTGCAGTTAAGATGTTGCTGTCATTTTCCATTTCATTAGACAGTCCAGCAAAGCTGCGCTGGAGGAGACTGACAATTTGGGAACAAGTGGGGTAGTACTAGTAATGTATGCATCATGAAAGCAGTCAGTTAATGTCCAGTGTCAGTACATGTTGCTGCTCTGTGATTGAGCTCAGCAGTGGTAGAGGCAGAGGTAGTTCTATAGTCATTTCATGGTGCTCTGTTACTGTCTCTGCTTTACTGTGTGTAGCAGCCTCACCGGGCCGGGCCCAGGGGAGGGGAGCAGGTTACACTGATGCTGTCTGAAGGACACTGGGACACTGTGGAAAAGAGAGGGAGAGAGAAGGATAGAGGGAGAAGTTGTCATCTGTATGCATCCTTTCACATGGATGTGCATGTGAGACACTGTCTGAATTCCTGTGCAGATATTGAACACCTGCATACTACATGATATATAGTACTGTAGCAGCTGAACAGACACTGCTATAGCTTTAGGTTAACAGTGACAGTGGCTGAGACTAGAGCCTGGCACAGCAGATCAGTGGCATTGGTACAAGACAGTAGGAGTCACATGATCAAGGCCAGCTCCACAGCACAAAGAGACAAGTCTTGACAAGAATGTTAAACAGGTGTATGCTCTCTCACACACACAGCACTGTGTGTGTGTGGGTGAATATTTATATTTCAAATAATTTTTTCATGTCATAGGTGCTCTGTGTGGCAGCACATAAATGACAGACAGGAGAAAATGTGATGGCATGTGACATACTGTAGGTCATGTTTTATTCAAGCTTTTTTTTCATGGTTACCTTTTCTCATTATTTCACTGAACTGTGAAAGTGACATGGTTTTACACACTGCACAATGGTCAAAATGCATATAGAAATATGTTTAATAAAATAAAATATTGAACTTATTTTGATTTCAGAATATAGAGAGAGCAGAAACATGATGACTGATGAAGCTTTCAAATATGTTGCACGTGATGTCACAACAGATGAGATGATGCATCTTCAGTGCTCTGAATGAACACTTTGCTCCATTTAGAAGTTATCAAGAAAACTAAATGGATAGTTACATTTATGTACAAAAAGGAACAATCCAACTTTTAAATAAAGGTCTAGTTAAAATGAAACTGACGCATTTCTATTAAGAGAGACAGAGCATTAGCTTTTACTGCTGACATTGTCATTTCCATCACAATAGAAAAAGCTGATAATCTAAAATAATATGATAACATGTTGGCATGTTTATAAAACGGTATAAAAGGTATAGATCTTTTTAGCCAACTTCATTCCAACTTATTACCACAGGTTTTACACATATATTTTAGAAATTATGGCCAATAAGCCTCATTTAAATTAAAGTATAGCTCATTTTTGAGATTGTCCTCAGTCAAAATTGACCCGAGGACAACAGCAGGGTTATAATATCCTGATGAAAATGATATCACTTTTAATTTAGTGTCCTCATCAGATAAGTTTTTCAGCACTTTGGTTTATGTTTTAATATCTACAATTCAATTTCCACTCCCATCATCCCCAGCTGTACTAACGCTAACTAAGCAGTGAATTATACTAGTATATATTGTCAGGATAAGCTTTTAGTAAACATGTAGCATGACAGGAGCGTCACACAGTTGACTCTGATAGCACGGCTGATAGCTGTCAAAATTAAACACGTTCAAATGTACATAGATGAAGGCAATTTATTAAGTAGTTTATTAATAATTTAATGAATTGTATCTACTAGATTTGTTAAGTAAGTGTGATTTATAAAGGGAGGAAAAAGAAAAAAAGAATTGGCTGTCTTTGATGGTCCAGCGACCAAAAAAAGTGACGCGTACCTAAGAGTCACCCATATGTGTCACAGGCCTCCACAGCGCAGCCCCAACAGGACTTTGTTAAAGGGCACAGGCAATGTGAGCCTGGCATTTACTCACATGGCCGGCGGCCTCGCAAGATATACAGGAAGAGTCCGTAGATCAGAGAGGGAGAGAGCGCAGAGCAGCGTCAAACAGACTTGAAAGATGATGTTGACTTTTCTCACACCACACATACCGGTGCAGCGGGAGCACACACACACACACACACACACACACACACACACACAGAGTCAGAGAGCATGCATACAGATACAGACATGATATGCATACGTACTAGCTGAGGGAGCAGGTACACACACACACACACACACACACACACACACATGCACTCATGCCCACAGGCACAGGATCACTAGCAAACATACAAAACACACATTCACCCACACACATTCACATGTGATCGGATGGTAAGCTGCTAAAGGGGACGCGCACACACACACACACACACACGAACATGAACACACAGAGTCCTTTCACCTGCGTGCCAACAGTTGTTGATCAGAGCGTGTTTTTTTTTTTTTTATTCAATGCTCGCCGGCGATGGAATGTGCTCCCCGTGCATGTGTTGCTCCAGCGGAAAGCCCAGAGACGAACACAGGAACGTCTCAAAGCCCACAGGCTGGAAGAAAGAGAGTGCTGACAGTGACAGAAAAAAACCCACCCAGATGGTACCTACAGTCTACCAGGGGGATCACATGTACAGAATTAGATGTGGAAGTTGCTGGAGGTAACAAGAAATGATGTCACCATTGCTGATAATAAGACCTCTGTGTGTGTCTGTGTGTGTGTGTGTGTGTGTGTGTGTGTGTGTGTGTGTGTGTGTGTGTGTGTGTGTGTGTGTGTGTGTGTGTTCTGTATTTGTATGCGAGCAGTGCTTCCACATACAGTATGTGCTTAAGTGTGTGTAAAGCATAAGTCTAAATCCCAAAGCGGGGCAGGAATGGGAGAGAGCGTCCTATCACCACGTACACTGTTATGAAATAGGAAGAACTGCTGGCTCCGGAAATATTCCTCTCCAATGTAGATTTCCATTTCAAAGTTTTCTTTTAAAGGGTGAAGCTGACATTTTTTTCCCTTTTTTTTTTTTTGCTTATTGTCAACAATCTAATTGTTATTATTCAAATATTGACTAGTGTAGCTTTAAAGAACAATAGTTTCCAGAAAGTTGTGAATTCTTGTACTAATTGAATTAGTAGAGATTCATTCTCATCCAAGTCTTAGACAGAGACTTACACTGTGTCTCTAATCATACTTGTGTTAGTACACTTTGTGGTTTGCACACTTACCGGAAATGAAAATGACCTAGTTAGCAAGCTAGCGTGAGCAAGCTAGCATTAGCATTATCGTTCACAGTACCAAATCATTACTGACTATTGAATTAACTCGATAAACCTACTGATGGCTTATATGTGAGTATAGTGATGTTTAGTTCAAAAACACATATATAACAATAATACTAATACTAATGGTAAACTTTATTTATATAGCACTTTTCTTAATGTTATGAAGTGCTTTACAGAAGGGAATGAGAAGGCAGATAAAAGTAAAAAAGAAATTAGAAGCTTTTCACTGTAGTTACAACGTCCTCGACCATTTCCTGTTTGAAAAATGGTTCCTCCCTTTCTGCTACATAGCTAAGATGAAAGTTTCTATAGTTCAACATCCAGTGTAACATTACAGTGTAACATCCAGGTACTCACAGTGCACTGAATACTTCTCTGTATGAACACACTCAAAATATGAAGTGTTAGTACAGAAGTATGCATGTTTAAACACAGTATTAGTCAGTAGCATGTTATTCTGTTGACACACTCTGTCACACCTGTACAGCTGCAATCAAAGCCTCCAACTAAACACAACTGGACTTTACCTCAAGCTGTTCTTACTCTTGAGCCTCCTGTAGCCGTTACACAGAGATTTATGGTAGTGAAGCTTTTAACGACTGCCAATGTGCTGCTCAGTGAAGTTCTATAGAGCAAACTACTTATTATTACACCTGAAATTACCTGTCAATCAAAACACTGAATGTAAGACTATACAATACCATTTTGCAGCACAGTGGAAAAGTAGTTTTGGGATGATTCACATCACAATAGGAAATAACATTAAACTACAAAGATTTTAAAAGATGGTGAGAATTTCAGACAATATACATAAATAAAAAATAAACATTTCTGTTTTAATATAATATATTAATTATTGTTATTGTTTATTGGTAGTTTTATCTGCAGCACCAGTAGATTCAAGTCTTTGGACATGTAACAAATGGAGCAGGCCTCATGCCACACTAACACAAGATGAATCGATGTCGCCATTTTGACCATGTGTGGTTCCCTGGCCCTCCTCTTGATCTACGGGCTAATGCTATCACTTATCCCCCCCCCCCCCCCCTCACATCACAGACATGGAGGGAAATAATCCCCCTGCTGGTGTTCAAACTCTGACAAGTACACACTCCCCACAGATGCACGCGCACCTGCAGCCACACATGGACACTCTCTGTGACTCCACCAGACAGTCATACACACACACATACACACACACACACACACACACACACACACACAGATTGGGTAGACACACACAGCCAGCTAGACAGACAGTTGCATGTGTCAGGCACAGATGTTTACATGCATTTCAGACACATTCAGAACAGATGTGCAGGCTGCTCATGTGTTCCATGGGCAAGCACATATCAATATTTTTGGAAAATTAATTACTTGCTATGTTCTAATGTATCAAGGCTAAATATGACATTCATCTCCCGAGTTACACTGCACATTTATGGTATAAATTTAACATCTTACCCTTTTAAAAAAATATATTGCATGTGCCAACTGTTAATACCGCTGTAAAAAAAATTGTGAGCAACTTTATTTCATGTTTTACAAAAAAAAAGATGAAAATGACATAGTTACTCACATATGTTCAGTTGTGCCTGACTGATACTGGATTTTAGGGGCCCATACCAACAATAGGGAATTTAAAAAATCCTGATATTGATATACTGGCCGATAATCTTTAGAATATACTGTATACATAAAATGCACATTTTTTACAATGTAAACCTCATAAATAATAAAACATAACAAAAAACGTGTACATATATATGTACACATTTTTTGTTATATTTTATGTTTATGTAATATGTACATTAAACTTGAATTGAGAAAAGTAATGAAATGTACATAAAATGCTGCATATATGACTTTAAAAAGTATATCAGTACATGTGGGACAAGATATATGCAGATACTGATATAACAGTGACAGGAAGTGATGATGTAGTTAAAGGAGTGGAGAGCACTGGTGCTCCCTAACTACTGTGAAGGGGAATAAAATCAATACTGTCCTTCTTCTGTTGCTGTATGTAGCGTTACACAGACTCCCACACATTATGTATTACTGCAGACAGACACATAACATACAACATATACAACAAATCCACTTCCACTACTCTAGTAGTGGTTTACTCACAGTACAGTCCAGTTCTCTAACTGTCACTTCCCAATGTCATCAATGTGTTTCCTTTTTTTAATTTAATGTTCTAATTGAATGTTTTGATGGTGAATAGGTGTTTTGGTTTATTTTGCGACCCCGTTCACTGTCGACTTTCAGCTGAACGTGTCCCGGTTGCTCATAGCGACAGCAGCTGGCTCGTAAAAAAAGCCTTATCAATTTTACTTTAATCAGTAGATGTGTGTTTATTATCTGCACTGACCATTTATGGAAATGAAACGGTGCTCAGCAGGCAGGAAGCGTTCACCTCATGTTTCAGTTATAGTCTATTCTGTGATTTCATATACTTATCCTCAATTAGAAAGTGGCCCATATTCAACCAGTTAACCTGCTTTATCATTGTGCACATACTAATAATAGAGTTTGTGGCTAAATGCTGTGTCAACACGGACTGACCAGACCTCCCTCTGTTTAACTTGTGAACATCAGTGTAAATACTGCAATAAAATTCAGTGTTTCCTCTCAAATGATTAAAAAAGAGATATTTCAGGAAAAAAGAGGAAACACCCTTTAATTTACATAATGTAATAGAAAAAGGACCAGATTCATATATACTGTTAATATACAATAATTAAAGACTCCTACACGTTCTGTTTATGTTTTCAACAGCTGCTGTCACCACGACAACCATGACACAGTCAGCTGAAAGTCACCAGTTAACCCTTAAATTATTTCTGTATCAAGTTAATTCTTCACAAAATATTTGATCTGCACACAATGCACGTCACGCCCTTCACCCGTCCCACACACACACACACACACACACACACACACACACACACACGTACATTAATGCATGCATGCATATTTGGACACATGTTTCTGGATGGATAAACATAAGCCAACACAGAAAGCCCTGTTTACATGTTGGTACATGCCCATGCACTTGAACTTCATTATACAGGAGGCTGTGGTTGATAACAGAGCTATCGTTCCTGTCCATTGATCTTTAAAGGGCCTGTGCATACAGCATACAAATCCTCCTGTACTGATTGAAAAGGTTGTTAAAGGACAACATCTCATAATTTTCATGTGGAGAGAGGTGTGGTCTCCATGTTTACCATCATTATATATTTAGAGTTTAGATTCATTCAAATGAGAGAAGATGTTTTCAGGCTTACCTTTAATGGTTTCTATGAATGCAGATTGTTTAGGGTTTTGTCAGATTGTAAGATAACCTTCTGCACAATGAAATAGATGAATGGAATTTGTGGTGTTCACAGCAACTGAACAATAATTTCCAAAATGACCACCTGAATATAGTTATTAAAACCAAAAGGACTCATTTAAAAAAAAAGTTGAGTTAGGATTTCTAGAGAGAGGTTAAAACTTTTGAATCAGTCAGTTGGAGCATCTAGTGGCCATTGTTGGCACTTTAAGGTACTTCAGCAATAGCTTCAGCCTCAAGCTGCTTGATTAAAACATCATGGCTCACGTGCAATTCACTTTCCTCACTCACTATTTCCCTATATAACAGAACTCAATAGTAAACAGCAAGTCCAGTTGTTGGACACTCACTAATGACCATTTGAAGCCAATATGACATAGTGCCCAAACAGTGTAATTACAACATTGTGTGATAGTCTTGAGCCCAAAAAACTTTTTTCTATAGACTTACATATTGTCACAAAGCCCACAAAATGACTTGTTTCACTCTCAGAATTTAATCTATTTGGTCCAATCACATTTAAAACTCTAGAAGAGCTGTACAATTTAAATGAATAGTTTTTTCCCTATTCAAGTTATCTGGACTTAAACGATATGTCTAAATTTGAAGTGAGCCTAGTTTGAAGTCTCTAGTGAGCGTGCTCTATGGGTGCATTGGGGCCGTAGATTGTGCAGAGTGTGTTTATATCTAGGTAATTTCAGGAAGTGTCTATATTTAACTTCATTCACCACTGAGCAATTTTCATAGAACTGAACAGAGCCCACCTCCAACCCTGTATCCACTTCTCTTTATACTGTCACAAAACAGTCATTTTCACATCTATAAAATGTGGCGCATTGCACTATGAGATGAGTGTAGAAGCCATGGACACTTATTTTTTTATTCTATTGAGGAAAGTTTGAGGGTACATGTATACAATGAAGTAAATAAACCTGATTCATAATCACACTGACATTTATAATAAGACAAATTACTACAAGTCCTGCCTGACAACGTACTGGAACCTCACTTAGATGTTCACCTCTGCCACCTTTGTTTATTTTATAATTCTGTAGCAGCCTTTAATGAACACCATATCCCATAAGCCCCATCACCACTGTGGGATAAATGTTACCAACTTGACAGACTGAAGCCAGTCAAGTGGGTTATGTGAATGAACAAGGGGGTACTTAGAAGAGAGTATCATTCGTCTGTACTAAAGGTCCACTTACTAGCTTTCTCTGAAGATTTTAACCACATCTCACAGTCTTCCTCATCATCTTCAGCCAGAAACCTCTCTAATCTCGGGCCATTTTTTGTAAAGATCCCCCGATCTGTCAAGAGCAGGGTTTCTTCTTTCAGTGTTCTTATTTCAAGCCGTTGCAAATGACTTCTCGTATTGTTGTTGTTTTTTTCTCGGTTTTTTTTGACAGCGAAACACAAAGCCGGAAAAAAACGGTTTCAATTTTGCATCACATAGGAAAATCAAGCAGCGGCGCGTCTGTTTTAAGCAGCCATGTTTGATGCTGGAGGAAGAACCTTGACCATCTGTAGCATTCCGTTTGATGCTCGGCGCTTCAAGTCCTGCAGCCTGCATGGCAGATCAAAACGGTGGACCACACAAGACACACACACACACACACACACACACACACACACACACACACACACACACACACACACACAAGAGTCTGGTAATGCATGCGATCTCTCTCTCTCTCTCCCTCTCTCTCTCAGAGCGCTGCAGAGAACAGCGAGCACTGTGCTGACTCCTCACATCAAACCCAAAAACAGCACCAAGACAAGAATATGGCGAACGCACAAAGTTGGATTGAAGATGAAATGATCGTCAGAACTCGTTCTTACGTTTCATTGTTGTCTCCTCCTCGCACGCTTTTTTCTGTATCTCGTTCTCTTTTTGCCTTTGGGTGGCTATTGACTGTTATTGCCTCCTTTTGTTTTCCCCATCACCATGCATTTTAATAACAAAGCAAAGCGGGAGAGCTTCAAAGGCTACAAGCATTCCTACGATTAACTGCTTCATAATGACTGGCCTTTAATGAAGCACTGACATTAGTTTTATATTAGGGCCAAAACAATTAGTTGCTTTGGTCTATTTACAACTGTTACAACTGATGAGATAAATTGGACTATTTTAACTATATATGTGTGTGTGTCTGTGTGTGTGTGTGTGTGTGTGCGTGCGTGCGTGCTACTTGAAGCAAGAAGTACTTTCATTTCTTCTTCTACACCCACTCACAAGCTTGTCAAACGCTAAGAAAAATAAAGCAAATACACAATATTCATTCAGATATAGAAGCACAAATGCACATAAACAAACACACACACACACACACACACACTGCAGGCTGCAGAGCTCTGCCAAATGATGGGGTCCTAAGAGGCAGTGGCTGTGACCTTGGCTGCCCTAGTGTGTGCCTGACTCCAGCTGGGCGTCCATTAGAGGGCTCCACAACAGACGCTGGCCTCTGCTGAGAGCCAAGGGTCGGATGAGATATACACACACACACACACACACAGTCGCACATGTGCCACATGAACGCACACACACACACGCCCACGCACGGTTAGGTATAGACAGCATGTGTGTGTCTCTGAGCATGTGTACGTGAGGGCATTTCAAAACACAATCCACACACACACACACACACACACACATACACAGTGTTGCCTTGTGTGTGTGTGTGTATTTAACAGTGCGTGTATGACAAAGAGTGACAGCTAGCAGGGAGCGAGGGACGGGATGTGTTCTCAGTGATTCGGAACCGGAGCTTTTATGAGCAGAACAGGTGCAGGGATGTGATCTTCAATTGTGTCATTTATTTTTACGTCTGCCATAAATTGAACATATGTTCCTCATGAGATTTTGTTGGTCAACTTACCAGGTAACGCACTTAGTAATGTAACTCTGTTCTAACTCCTTGGCATAAACTAGTCATGGTGTAGTTGGTGCATGTGAAGGCTGTGCACAGTATGGTAAAAACAGTCCTAATTATTTAAATTGGGAAAAAATCATCCATCCAGAAAAAAAGTTGAACCTGGCTCAACTTTTGGTGTAGTGCAATACAGCAACATCTTGCCACTCACTGCACAAATATGTTCAAATCCTGTATCAGGGTGTTCCTAGACTAGACATTAATGTTGCCTTGATAACTGTCCAGAGTTGTGAAGTCTATCTGGAAATCAGACTGAACAGATTTCTCATTTCTCATTTAGAGAAAGCAGTTTCTGCAGGAAATCAAAGAACGTTTATCCATAGGTCTGTCACAATAATTATTGACTTATTGTACAATGATCAACATCATCATGTCTATATATTGATTTATCGTGTGATAAATGGACATGATCTTGATTCTTTTTTTTTTTACTTCAATATTGCCACACTAACAAGCTATTCATGTCACATTGGCTGAGCTAGTAGTGTCCTCCATTCCTCACTGTGTACGTCCTGAGTGGAGACTGTAGAAGCCAGCCACCTTGTATTATTATGCTATTATATAATCATTATATCAGTGGTATAAAATGATCTTCAAATGACAATAATATCGTTTATCATGATTATTTCTGAGACAATATATCGTCCAACAAAAGTGGTGGTTAAAGCTAACTTATTTAGACTTCTACAGGCTAATGTGCTTCAGTTTTTGTTGACCAGGTTTTCATGATACTTCAAATATCTGATTAATGGAGAAATATGATTATCTGTTTACTGTAGTGCCTGTGAACACATTGGATGAGTGAGTCCACTTAGATGATGTTAAGTGTTAAGGATGGAAAACAGTGGCCACATGTGCCACAATAATAAGTCATTTTTTTATCATAGTTTGTTGTATTGACATATTTTGGCTGTTGTACCTTGATTGTATTTTCTGTCGGGGTTTGGACAGTGTTGGGCAATTTACCTGAAAAATGTCACCACTTGTCACATATTACTTACTGAAAAAGTCAAATACTGTATCTCCCAGCTCCTGCATCAAGCTAACACATCACAGTCTAGGTATGAAACTGCTACCAACCATCAAACTGCTGTTGAGACTGTAAACAAACCTAAACTCCAAAAAAGTTGTAGTAACAGATGATTTTGAGATTAGTAGTCTGTGATGTTTATTATTATTTATTTATTTATTCCTTTATTCAAACAGGAAGTCTCCTGCAATAGGAAATCTCTTCAAGAAATACACATACAGACAAATAATAACATTTACATAAATTAAGAAAAAAGTGCAAACATGATAGGTAACATGTAAGTACAACCTTTTTAAACAGTTCATTCATTCCATCTGTGTGCAGCATCATATTTGAAACCATATGTACAAGAGGTACTAATGTTAAAATATCCTGAGACCTGACATTATATGTTTTGTATTTGAATACAGGCTTTATAGATAAATAACATACTTCTGTGTGTTAAGGCAGACCAACCCATCTTTTCGTAAAGTAGGCAATGGTGAGTGAGTTAGAAATGTATCATCTGTTATAAAGTAAGGTAATACTCAGTTTCAACTTGTAATATCCCATTATTTATTACTTGACATATCACGATAACTACTTTTATTGGATGATATATTGTTTCAGAAATAATCACGATAAACGATATTATTGTCATTTGAAGATCATTTTATACCACTGATATAATGATTATATAATAGTATAATAATGTAAGGGGGGTGGGATTACAGACTGGGTGCTACACTTGTCTAAAAACACAGACTGTCATTATGGTTGGGTACAGAGTTATTTACCTTTAATTCTTGTGTAGTCTCCACTCAGGACGAACACAGTGAGGAATGGAGGACACTACTAGCTTAGCCAATGTGACATGAATAGCCTCTTAGCTGCTAATGTGAAGTGTGGCAATACTGAGGTCAAAAAATGATCAAGGTCATGTCCATGTATCATATGATAAATCCATATATAGACATGACGATGTTGATAATTACGTTATTGTACGATAAGTCGATAACATAATTATTGTGACAGGCCTATTCATTACTACTGGCTAAACACTTCAAATTCCATTATATGACATCGCGCTATGTGCTGTGGGTAGTTAGTTTTATTGATAGCACTGAGTACTCCTTGACATCATTTGTAGATTTCAGATTGTGGAGGGTTTGGAATGAATGAACAGATACATAGATAGTTTGTTGTTAACTGGGCGAGCTTTGTACACTGAATATATACTTACCTCAAGAACAATAATAAAAGGAAGTCACCCAGAAACAGAGATCTTAGCGTTGGACGGTAACAATAGGCTTCAGGCAGCTCCAACAGCCAGCTGGCCTTTTCCCCCCTTTCCTTCCTGACAAAAAGGAGAGGAAGGCTAATTTACCCTGTCTGCTGTCTGCAGCCGAGCCACTGAGCCACAACACTGGTATGCAGCAGACACCACCTCACAGCACGCCATCTCCCTCTCCCTCTCTCTCTCTATCTCCCTCTCTCTCTCTCTCTCTCCGTCTCCCCGTGTAAGCCGGTCAACTCCAGCACCACAGCCATCATTAAAGCGTTCTGGCTGATCACACGCTTTAATTGGAGCGTACCAGCGGCCCGGGCAAAAATGGCGCCTTGTTAGCTCAGCTGCAGAGCGGAGCGAGCGCACAAACAAACAAGCAAAACAAACGAGGATATAAACAAATCTCACACGGAAGCTCGCTCGGAACGTTGTAGCACGGTAAGAAGCGAGGCAAAGGGTTGACCTGCAAACACACTAAACTGATAAAGTAGACATGTAGTGGTATAGTAGAGAAAGCTCAGGGGCTTCTTTTTGACTGATTTATAATGGGTTTTGTGGGGAAGCTACTTCTCTGGCATGCTAAAAAGCTAATATATTACATTGTAGCCATTTGGTAGCCACTTAGAAGCAAATTAGAGTCAAATGAGTACCAAGCATTCATTAGCAGCATGGGTGGCCCCAGTGGGACTTCTGATGTGAGTAGTAATGTCATGGTTTATATGAGGAAATACACACATTTTCTCACTTGGAGTGTTTTAGCTTTAATACAGATACACACCTTTTTTGACACAACAAGTGCAAGGCTTATAAAAAAAATAGTGGAACAATGGTTTGCTCTCCAACAATAGTGGTGTTTAATTTGGAGGCAGGAGTGTGTGTGCATTGTAATATTTCCCATGTAAGCGCCGAGGGACTCAGAGAATTCAGTGGGGTCGTTTCACTTTCACGCTTTGCTGAAGAAAAAGCGGGAACCATCTGACAATAGTCGCTACGAGTCACCTTGGCGCTGCTTTTTTTTTTTTTATCCTAACGGGGTGGCAGATAATTCAAGGTTGTTAAAGCCGCACAGTCGCCGCTAAATCAAGAGCTTTAGGTACAATGCAGCTCTTCTGATCCACTGACAGCGGTGTGTGCAGTTGTTGCTTCACTGATTAAAGAGATAACAGTCATGATACTCACACATTACTGGTTTCTAGTTGAGGGAATTCTTTTTTTCCCACATCCCTGACAGGAACATGGAGCTCAAGGGCACTTCAGCAGGTGAATCATCATTACAATTTGAGCAAAAGTCATGGTTGATGTTTTGATGTTTGATCTCACTGCCCAAATCTCTCACTGAAAATAAAAATTACTTTATCCTCTTAAGAAAATGTGCCATGCAAAAACTATTAAAATGTTTTAAAGTCAGTGTTTATATGTGCACTGTGTAGGACGTGGCCAGAATTTTAGTTTGAAACACTCAAAAATGAACTGAAGTTGTTGACAGAATATGAAGAAACACCAGTTTTAACATTATGCCAAAGATGTCTAGAGAGATGTGTACTGAAGTTAGCATGCTAACCAATTAGCCCTGGCCTGTCCTGGCTTGCAATACCTCTTTGTATCTGTAAGGTTGATAGTAAGTCACTGTTGCATCTAATCAGCTGTCAGTCTAACATGAGAGGAAGTGGAAGTAGTTCAACTCTGGAGATTTTGAGCCAAGCTGAAAGCTGCTGTAGTTAGCTGTACAACTATTAATATGCCACTTATTAAAATGTAGTATTTTTTCCAGGCAAGAAAGTATTTGGTTAGTTTATCCAAATAATGCCTTTTTGGAAATTTGTGCCAAAGTTGTTTGGGAGAAGTCGTGGATGTATTATAAGAGCTGGGTATGGAGCCACCGCTTTGCCATCAGCCTTGTGGTCACTCACGGTATTACAGCAAAAAAAGCATTTTCCCCATAGACCACCAATCTAAAAGAGACTTCTGTAAAACTGTTTACAGGACACCTCAAACAGCAGACAAGCTCAATTATGACTTTCTGTTATGAATTTTTGATCCATGGAGGTTTTATATTTGTGAAACTTTCTTCGGACTGAGAAAATCAATTTAAAGACTGTGGTTTCTGGTGGTATGTATTTATTTGGTGCAGGTAGCCAAATATTACATAGGACACCCTTAAAGATTGTATATCATGCACATTTACAGGTTTATATTTTAAATCTGGGGTTCAGCTGGAATATCTTTGTATGATTTACAGTTTAAAAAACTCCTTATTCAGCCCTTGTCTGAAACCATTTCAGCTCCTGTCTCTTTAAGGCCACCCTGACCATGAGTCCATTCTGCTCCGACCTTTGGGAGACTTCGTTCAGAAACCATACAACAGACTATAGTAGTAGCATTTCACTACTCTTTCTCATTCTTTACTTGAAATGTCAACTTTTAAAATACATTTGTAAAGGTTGGAGCCAGAGTCTGATCCAAAATATAAGAGTGGACAACATGAATATCACATGGAACAACCGTAGCAACAAAGGCTATGGAACAGATGACTGTTCATGGGCATGGTGACATCAGCTCGTCCGTAACATAGAAAAAACTGTTACATTTGAAGCGTTCATGGTAAGTTAAAGCCCTGCATTTCTGCACGCATTAACTTCAAGCTTTTGAACTTTGACCATGTTTAGTTTAGATATTCATCATCATAACAGTATATAAACACAAAATCACCAACAAGCATTATATGTCCCCTTTAAAATCAGTATGCAATGTCATAACATTTATACACATAGCCATTTTCCATTCTTCTTTTAGGATTAATAGCAGTTACAACTACTTTAGATGCATGTGGAGGGCCTTTGTGTTTTATGCCATCATAATAATCCCCGTCCCCTCTCTGTGAGACTCAGCGTTTCACTCCACTTTTGAATGAAGCCGTTCAGAACACAATAAAAAATGTAATTTCTGACATGGCACTGAGACTTTTACATTACTTTATTTTTCTCTATATTATGTGTTTTTATATATGACATCATTAGATTATTAATAGTGAAGCATCAGTGTTAGAGCAGCATGTTACTGTTGTAGCTGCTGGAGGTGGAGCTACTTTATACTACTTTATATACAGTTAGACCATAAATCAGCATAAAACAGCTCTAAGCAGGTGACACAACTGCTTTACTTTGTACTTTAACAAAATTACACTGAACCATGACCCCAAAAATGACATATATATACCGAACTGTGAATTTTGTAGACCATTACACCCTTAGTTACTGCCCAAATTGACACATGAAGTCATCGTCTTTTAGGTATGGGGAGTTGTTAGTGTCAACGTAAGTCATGAGCATAGAGAAAGTGTTGACGCCATTGCTCCACTGTAATTAAAACTGTCAGTCACTACTGTACATTCAAAGTAATACAATGCATTTTTGGGAGTAAATGAGCCGAGCAGTGGAACAGTGGAAATCTGTTGTTGTGATTCTTCTAATATGACATAAACACATCAGACGACTAGCAGCTACCAAACAAAGAACAGGGGAATGTGCATGAGCTGTGTAGCTATCAAAATGTCTTTTGATAGTTGTTCAGTCAGATATTTAAAGATGTATAACTGCACTGACAAACATGTTAATCATTTCTTGGATTCAGCTGTATTGTCTTCTCGGTGTGTGTTCACCAATAGTGCGACTGGTGATCTGAAGATTTGGAAAGCTCTACGGTGAAGTATGGGATTACATTTCAAACACTCCATTTTCATGTCGGCAGCAGCTAGGAAAATAAGGCTAAGGTTAGAAATAACTGGAATCATCCTTTATAAGCACACTCAGTTTTAGGAGAGGTTACGTTCAGGGATGTGCTGTGGTGCTCTCTGTGTAGTGATCTAAACAGGACACCTTATTCAGGACAAGAGGAGAGAGGAGAAGAGAGGAGTGCTCCCTCCCTCTGACTCACTCTCTGACCTTCTCAAAATGGGTAGAGCCAGAGAGAGCAAGCAGAGGGAGGAGTACAGCAAGGGAGAGGCCATTTATCTAGCTACCCCCCCCCCCCCCCCCCCCACACACACACACACACCTTCCTCCTCTTCCCTCCTCCCTCCCTCCTCACCTCTACCACCCCAGTGGGGCAGTGAAGCTGAAGGTGAGAGTGGCTCAGCCCCGCTGCCGACATGCACAGCTTCAGGATCAAACCTGTCGCTTCTTAACACAGTCATTCTCTCATCGTAACCAACGAGCAGCCCGGTGCTCACCTGAATTTACACTTACACACATCCAAAAGGTGCAACATTATTATCAAGATATCAGATGAATCCTCACATAGAAGCACATTTTTAACGCATGCAGAAACACACCATAACACTTGCCCATCCATCACAGCCACCCCGAGCTGATCCTCCTACTCGCAGCTAAATGTGTGCGCGTGTGTGTGTGTGTGTGTGTGTGCGCACGGAGCTTGGAGGGGGCGGTGCACAGAGCAGACATGCCTGGCTGATCACATTGCGCCAGGGCTTCCCAGACGAACTGTCATCACCAATTAGCACAAATACCAGGGGTCGGCAACCTATGGCACGCCTGCCCACGGTGGCACGCGATTCCATCAACACACACACGTGGAGCAATTCAATAAAGTATCAGTAACACTTTCTATGATACCCATGTCTATAATGCATTATAAACATACTTATAAATATTCATAATACTTTATCTAAGGTCAATATAATATTTCAAACTGCTGGTCACTCACTGACATTTCTTGCAATGATCATAGTTTCTTATAATTCTTATAGTTAACATAATCACTGTTATAATGTTTTGTAATGTTCATACATTACAAGCTGGTTATAAGTCAGTATAAGTGGTTATTGGTTGCTTTAAGTAAAGTAAATAAATATTAAATCAATGTAAGAACAATACAAAATGTAAAAGTAATTATGTTTAATGGGTTATAACAGAGATAATGATGAACAACTGAATGATAGACAGGGATGTTTCATTAATGTAATGTTTCCCCCAAAAACTCACTCTGAAGACGTCATTGACTCAAGTTATAGATAATACCTTAAAAGAACTTTTAATTTACCAGCAGCCATAACAGGTCATAACACACAATAGACTGAATACTAGTGATGTAAACCAATATGACACAATTGAATAATGGACATTTACATTCCACTATCATAATGTTCCCCCCAAAACATTCACGCTAAAGACCCCCCGATTGATCCAAATGACAAATCTACTTTACCTGTCGCTGTATATTTTACTTTTATGCTAACTTTTGATCAACAAAAGTGACTCCAAAAGAAAAGCATGTACCGGTGTTAACCCTTGGTAGGTTTCAACCTCGGTAAGTCTCAGTGTTTACAGTTCGTCCCTCTGGCTGATCCAAATGAGCACCAGATCCTTAACTTGACTGATGAGTGCAGCATTGCAGTGGTAGTTAAATGTAGGATACCTATAGCATTCTGTTCTGCTTATTTCAAAAATAACTGATGCCAAAAAACGAGGTTATTCAACCCTTTTAGCCGTCTTGGACAAACAATTTTTTGGATTCATTTCAGAAAAGGAACACGCTGTGTCTGCTATCTGCTGGGAACATGTTGTGTGTCATATTTTGCAGTGACAAGGGGCGGTTAGACAACGCTGACTGTGTTTTGATACATGGAAGGCATTTATGGTGAAGATTGGCATCTACTCACAAGACCTTCAAAAGGGAACCCTCCGTTACTTCAAGCACCTGAAGGAGCAGTCCAGGGCATCAAACTGTCAAATGTGATGATGTCAGCGTGTACATGGCAGAGCTGAAGTCTGAGTTCTGTGCCAGATTTCAGGATTTCCAGCCACACATCTCATTGTTTATTTTTTTTATAAACCCAGAACACTTGAGGGAGGACAGCATGTCCCTCTTTCAAGTGGGGTGATTGAAGAGTAAGAAATGCAGCAGATGGAATTCAACACATCCTCACTGTGGGCATCTAATTCTGGCCTGTTGGGAAAGCTTATCAGAGAGGTTTGACTGTCTGAAGTAGGTGGCCTTTGCATTGATTTCAGCACTTGGATCTACAAATATGTTCAAACAGATATGGTCACATATGAAATCAATTCCCACATGCAGCTGAATGACTACAGACCATTCAGAGACATGTGTCCAACTGACTGACTTCAAATACAGACCAGAGATCATGCAGCTTAGCAAACAAAAGCAGGGACAAGGGTCACACTAATTTTGTAAGATTGAATTCATTTTCTTTTGTGCCTTTAGTAATTTTCATATATTTTCACAAATAAGAAAGTGTAGGCCAGGCGAAAGCATTTCAGACTCATTGACAGTGGTGCCTGGCAAATACAAAACCAATAGTCATATAATAAAAAGTGTAAAACCAACAATGTTATACCAAACATAAATACAGCACAAATACAAGAAAAACTACTTATAAAATAGAAATGAACATATAGAAAAGGACAGTACTATAAGTATATTATGCAGGGGTAAAACAGACACAAAGAAAAACAGCATTCATTATACCGGTATGTCTTGAAGCTTAGTCCATCCATAGGCAAATTCAGTTTCTCCCAGTTCTCTATTGATATAAGGGATATCCAAGGTAATGCATTGTTGTGAAGGGGTAAGGTGTCCCACATTTCTAAGCCTTAAAAGTGATAATAAATAAAATGGTATTTTATTTAGGATGGCTTTATAAATAAAGACAAGACAGTGTTGTTCCTTTCGAGTGGTAAGTGATGTCCACCCCACTTTCTCATAGAGGATACAATGATGGGTTCTAAAACTGTCACCTGTAATAAATCTAAGAGGACTGTGATACACAGCATCAAGGGGTTTGAGGGCAGCAGCATGCATGTAAATTTGATCTGTATAGTTAAGCTCTGATAAAAAACTGTTGACTGTACAATCTGCAGCCTATTGCTAAAAGAGAGGCTCTGCTTGTTTCTATGAAAGAAACCTAATTCAAATTTAAGCTTTTTAGTCAGTTCCTCAACATGAGTTTAAATTATATATTTTTTAATCTAACCAGATCCCCAGGTACTTATGACACTGGAACTTTTAAAGATATTATTCTAATAGTAATACTTTGTGGATTTTTTATTTGAGATTTGGTGAAGGGCATGCAACTATTCATGTTGAGATTTTTTAAAAGCTTAAAGTTTAACTAGGGCCCTTCTTGAATAGCCAAAAATCAGCATTTAAATTAAACAATAGCTTGTCAGTGGGGCACTGATGGGTAAGTTACTGTATCATTAGCATAACAATGAATAAGTTATTAACATATCAGCCCTGGTTATTTATGTGCAAAGTGAACAAAATAGGACCTAGTATTTAGCCGTGTCCCACCCCCTTTGTAACTTCAAGTAAGTCACATTGATGACCATCCACAACTATTGCTTGACCTCTGCCAGTAAGGTAACCATTCAACCAGTTACATGCATTTGTGATGTAAGTTTATTTAAGAGAACCTTCCATGCTGCTGCCAAAGTGCTCTGTCCAGGTCTGAAACCAGACTAATGGGAGTTTTAAATGTAATGCTAAGATACAAAGTGATGTAATTGATTATTTATGAACTCTAAGAATTAAGCTAAACATGACAGTTTGGAGATAAGGCGGTAGTTATTTGGAACAGTAATATCATCGCCTTTATGCTGAGATGTGCATGTGCTGCTTTCCACACTTTAGGAATATTCCCAGATATAAATGTGAGTTAAAAAATAAGCTATACTTGGTGCAGCTTATAATAACTGTCGTGTATTCAAAAGGTAGAGTACTGTCGAAGGGAAACATCTTTCCCCCAAAAGGGCATTGGTTTTATAGTTGAGCCCTTCTTCAATTGAGGCAATTGTAGATAGATTTGGATTTTCAAACAGGTAACAAAAAATAAAATTACTATTAAAAACATCAAAGATTTGTTCTATTTCTGGAGCACCTTGGTAGTCAAGTGATTATCATGTAAGTCACATAATGGAAGTGTCCCTGGTTTGATTCTGGCAAGGGACCTTACCCCTCTATTTCTCTCTCTCTCCCTGTTTCCTGTTGGTTTCTATGTCAAGTACTTTCAAAATAAAGACAAAAAATGCCCCAAAATTTAAAAAATCTTTAGATTTGTTCTATTCTTCTTTGTTCTAAGGATAGAATCTACAGAAAGTTCCTTGGGTATGTAGTAAGCATGACCACGATTTAGTGACTTTATTCCATCCATCCATCTATCCCTCCATCCATTCATTTTCCACTGCTTATGCAGGATCGGGTCGTGGGGGCACCAGACTGAGTAAAGAAACCCAGACATCCTTTAACCCCGAGAACGCCCTCCAGCTCCCTTCTGGGGGATCCCAAGGCGTTCCCAGGCCAGAAGAGATATGTAATCCCTCCAGTGTGATTTGACTCTACCCCGGGGTCTCCTACCAGTTGGACGTGCCCAGAACATCTCCAAAGGGAGGTGTCAAGGAGGAATTCTAACCAGGGGCCCCAACACACCTCAGCTGTCCCCTTTCAATGCCAAGGAGAAGTAGCCCTACTCAGAGCTCCCCCCTGATGTCCAAGTTCCACACCCTATCTCTAAGGCTGACGCTTGTATTTGCAATCTCATTCTTTTAGTCACTACCCAAAGCTCATGATCATAGGTGAGGGTTGGTACATATACACCAACTGGTAGTGACTGGTAGTGTAGAGTTGTTTTCCAGAATTTTGTTGGATTACCACGACAGTCAGACCAGGTATCAACAAAATAACTTGACTCAGCATTGCTAAATGCCCTGACACATTTGATTCTCAATTGTGTAAAGATCTGCCAATCTGTAGAGGACTTCAAGCATTGTGCTTTTATCCTCATCATCTCTGAGGTTTCAGGTGTGAACCAAGCATTTGATGGGTTTTTTTCATTGTATTTCTTAAAGGGAGCAAGCTTATTTACTATGGACTTAAAATATCTGTGAAATGGCTTAGAGTCAGGAATAGCAAATAACCTAATGATATCACTGAGAAATAAATCATGAAGAAAAACTCCTCCACAAAATGGTTAAAGACTCTATAATAATATGTGATGGAATCTTTTTTTGTCTGGAATCTCTAATGCAGAAAACTGGACAATGATCACTTAAATCTAGTGCAAACACACCACTAGCTGTGAATTTCTGTGGTTTGTTTGTTAGGATTTTATCTCTCAGCGTTGACTTCTGGATTTCTGGTGTCTAGCCGAGTAAGTGAAGAAATGAGCTGAGTTAAATTTAATTCAATAGTGATTTTTTTTAGCTCCTCAGAGATAGAAGATAACCAGTCAAGGTTGAGGTCACCCATGAACAAAACTTCAGAACCTTAAGACTCTGATATAAGATTTACCAATTTGTCTAAGGCACTTTGATGAGCAAACGGGAGGCGATTGGCCCCAATTACCACCATATTATTGTTAGAATTTAAGAGACATCAGCAATTCAAATTCTTTTTAGCAGAGCCACAGAGTGCAACACAGAGACAGCAAAAAGTGTTTCTTAATAATAATAGCCCCTTCCCCATTGTAGTTTGGTCCACTATATCTATTGTAACCATTTGCAATGACATCATCCTTAATTTTATCGGTCAAACGGGTTTCTATTAGTATTGAAATAGCCTGATTGGTTGATTGATTCACTTATTGGTAATAAAGTGTTTTCGTGGCGTGTTGTTGGGACGACAAGCAGCAGTGACATTTTCTGTGGTGGTTTCATTTGTGATATATTAACTCCCTTTGGGTGTTGCCAGGGCTTGGTACTGGTACTCGATATCTTTTAAGTTATCGACCAAAATAAATCGATACCAAGTAGTAGAGTAACATCTCCCATCAAATGTTAACTGCAATCAATCCTTTTTGCTTCCAGAGCTAGAAAATATGACTATTTGTATGGACTTGCTCACAGCCAATCAACACAAGCATTCTTCGATTTAATGCAACATGTGATTGGCCCACTACCATGGGAGGAGTTGTGGCATTTTATGCAATTTAATGCTTCTATTCACATGATGGGTATCGAATGAAGAATTCAATTGGTATCAGTATCATTTTAAGGGTACTAGGATTAGTACTGGTATCATCATTTTTTAAACGATACCAAGCCCTAGGTGTCGCCCACAACAAGTCTTTCAAATTACATGACAAAATTTGTAATGTGTAGTTGCCTTCCAGAACGAAACATGTAGTCAATACCTTATCTGATCTGCCCATATATACATATGAGTCTTCCCAAACTGTTTCAAGTCACTGTTACAATTATAAAAGCTGATTGTTCAGAGCTATGGTTAAGGTTTGGTTAGTTAGAAGCACAAAAACAACATTGACCAGGTAGGGTTTGGGTTGGGTCTACTTCGTTACAGTTAGAGAAGGATTGTGGTCATTGTTGAAAAAGCAATGTTGACTGTCAGAAGGAAGCAGAAAGTGAACAGTGGTCTCACATATCAAAGCCTGACATTTTGTAGCCCTGACCATCTCTGTTTGCTCCCAACAGACATCAGTTATAAGTCCTATGCCCACAAGAGGCTTTTGTCACTTAGTATATAAAAATAGGTTGTTTGCTTGGGAGTGGAGGGCAGTTATTTTGTTGAAGACCTTCTGGTGTTGAATGGCAGTAATTTGGCCATAGATGCCTTCAAGTAGATATGCTTTTTAAGGCAAGATGTTGTTAAGACCAAGTTTATCACAACCCTTAAACTGCCATCATGAAAAGCGTACATGAGGGAACATCTTTTGACAGAATGGTGTTCACCCTTGCAGTAGAGTTCTACAGACGCTCATTTTCTCTATGTTTGCAAAGAAACACGGAAGCACCTTACTAACACATATGTTCATTTTGCCTTTAATTTGGAAGCCACCTGTATCTGTTTTATTGAATTTCACAAAGTAAACAGCACTTACTACTATCGTCAGGGTAACTCTGTCTGTGCTGTTGACATCGAGAGGTGTTACCGAAAAAAAAGGTGGAAAAGAGGGGAAATAGGCGTAACTCATCACCCCCTCACCTGCCATCAGCTGCAGCACTCTCTTCACCAGAGCTATCAAACTGTGCAGCTTGCTTAATTAGCAAACGGTTAACGGTTCCAATCGGCCTTGAGTGTAACTCACCAGAAGCTCACATATCTTTCTCATTTTGATGCGTTGGACGTTGCCCAAATTTGCTGACGTGGAAAACGATAACAATACTGAGGCTGCAAGAGTTGGATGTGAAAATGTTCTGATGATGACTGTGTGTGAACAGGGGGGGACTTGTGCTGTGAACGAGTGGCAGCGGTGCAGTGTGTGTGGGGTACTGGGGTGTGTGCGTGAAGTGTGTGTGTGTGGGGGGGGGGGGGCTCGAGGCCATCGGTGCTAGATAAGACTCCATCAGCACTGCAATGTATAAATAGCTTTGCCCTGGTTTGGTTGCTGGCACCCTCAAAAAAAAACAAAAAAACACCCACCCACCAACACACACATATACACACACACACACCGACCCACCAACACACACACACACACAGCGTAACCCTGATCCAGTTGCCACCGTGCAGCCTTTCTGTGTGGTTTGGCTGCCCTTCAAGAAGTGTGTGTGTGCGTATTTGGGAAGGGGTGTTTGTCGAGCTGTCTCTATCTGACCCCCCCTGGTGTGTGTGTGTGTGTGTGTGTGTGTGTGTCGGTGAGGGTCCATGTGTACACTTTAATACCCTGTTTGGCTCACCCTCCTAACAGATGGAAAAAAATTTGGTTAACTGCTGTAAATTACGAGTATGCGTATGTTTACACCTGTGTTTCTGCTGCAACGGGCTCGTAAACACACACACACACACACACACACACACACACACACACACACACACACACACACGCGCACACACACACACTAACACTGCTACGCCTCTGCAAACACACACACACACACACACACATGCAAGTGAGCAAATTCCAATAAATAAAAGCACATGTTCCAAAATTTCAGAGGTAGAGATTTTTTCTTTTCTCTCTCTGCTTTATCCAAACTTTTCCACCTCGGGAGGGGATGTGAAATTCTCCAAAATCTCCTCTAATCCCTGACAGGTTTTCTGTTTTCTCCTGCGACTCAAGCATATTGTCCTGATCTCAAAGCCTCTCACTGGACTGGACGGCCGGATTCTCTGTTTCACATGTTGAGGGGCCAGAAAAAGCACTGAGCACTTGATAGGATGAAGGTTGGAGAGAGGAGGAGAGGAAATAAATGGTATGAGATATCACTTCAGTGTCCTGCAGCTGTGGAGGGTGCAAACCAGACCAGAGTCAAGTAATCCTGACCTAACAGATGTGTGTGTGTGTGTGTGTGTGTGTGTGTGTGTGTGTGTGTGTGTGTGTGTGTGTGTGTGTGTGTGTGTGTGTGTGACTGCAGTCGAGTGTGAGGAGGAAATGATGGAAGATGGGGGTGATTTAGCATTTCTTGCACACAGATGGTGATGATAATATTTATAATCTTTATTTATGAAGATTTTCAAAAACTTAAAAAGTGCTTCACACAAGGCAACAAATTAAAATCAATTATGAATATGAAAATGAAATCAAATGATTAGAAGAAAAAATGGACATTTAACCCTTACACACTGTTCATATTCTGACTCATAAGTAGTCTCTTCATGAATTCACATTCATAAATTCTCCATCAATCATTAATAAATATCTGATTAATCCTCCTGTTTGATTAAAGACATTCACCATCACTATTTTATGATCCAGGAGAACATTCTATAGAATATGATGTATACAACATGTTTGAATATACAGTAGACAGGATCAAAATGAATGGACCAGTGTCTTTTCCTGACCTCATATGCTGTTTATTGTAGTCTATTATTTTGAATATGCCATATATTCATCATATAACATCTTCAATGTAGATGTTACGTGTGGGGAATGTGCACCCTAAAGTCTGTCCACATTTACACAAGGCACAGTACCTTCTTGGACTCATGATTATGAGCAACAACCTCCCTGTTATGATGTCAGAGATCAGTCAGTGAATATTATATAACATGTCCTGAGGGAATGATGTAGAATATAACATACATACATAAATAAACGTATATGTTTTTTCCCTCATTTTATTTATCTGTAGAGCTGCAATGATTAATCGATCAATCGACAGAAAATTACTCTGCAACTAGTTTGATAATTAAATAACTTTCAATGTTTAAAGCATTAATGCCACATATTTACTTGTTGCAGCTTCTCAAATGTAATGATTTCAAGCTTTTCTGTGTCAAACATAACAGTAAACTAAGAACTTAGAGACAAAACCATGTCACCATGGGGCTCTAAAAACATATAAAGTCCATTTTTCATAATTTTAGGCAAAATGATTACTCAAGAATGAATGGATGATGAAAATAATGGTTGATTGCAGCCTTATTGGATCAAGTCTTTTTTTAGTGGGGTGGTGGATTCTTTGCATCACTTGACAGTAAAGTTACACACAGTTACTGGCCTGAATTAAACTGGGAACACAGCTGATATATCCAGCTTTAGTAGTGTTTTTTTAACATTTTTAACAAACTGTTCACTTCCCCTCAAAGAATACTCTCATATTAAGTGACGTCCCAATACTCTGAAAACTCTAATTGATTTTTTAATTGTGTATTTATAAGAATCAGCCTCAGCCTTGATACTGTATTTATAAAATGGATTTTCTTCATTACTGAAAATACTGCTGAACTCACCTAAACCAGCCAGCACAGGTGTTTGAATATGATTTACCTGTTCCTTTGTGTTACTGTAACTAAGAAGATGATGCTTGTATAGTATGATTCCTCCTCCTATTCATAGATATCCACATATACACACGTACTTCCTGGTGTGCACACTCTAACCCAAGTCAAATAGAGTATGTGCCAAGTGTGTGTGTGTGTGTGTGTGTGTGTGTGTGTGTGTGTGACTGACTGACTTGTCTGTCCCTGCAGCCGTCTGGCACCCCTGCCAATGACCCCACCGTTGCTGTTGCCAAGATACTGACTCTGGAGTGTGTGCGTGTTGATGCATACGTCTCTTTCCACGCTCACATACAATCTATTTGCTCCCTACGCTCTGTATGTTAGTATGAACCTCCACACACACACACACACACACACACACACACACACACACACACACACACGTTGTCAATCAAAAATACACACCTACGCAGTCGATACGGTGCTTTAACACTGCTGGTGCTGATTGGCTGCGTGTCCTAGAGTAGTGAGTCATAGATTGTGGGGGTGGAACAATTACACAGCGAGTCGAATGGTCATCACCCAGGAAGAAAAAAAAAAAAAAAAGATTTAAAATCAAATCTCTTGCAGTTCTATTGTCTTTGCCCCGGCTGTTTGGCTGTTGAGACTAAACTGGAAAAATAAACAATTCACACAAGTTAAAAGAAATGCAAAAATAGCACCTGACCTGTGGGGGAGACACTGCATGAATTATCTCAGAAAAAGTTTAGCACTTTCTATTTGTATAGTTTATTATGGAAATGTATTTAAAAAAAAAAAAAAAAACAACTTAAAGGAGCACTTCACCAACTTTTACAAGCTATGAAAACAGTTGTATGATGTCACTTTCTTAAATGAGACAATACGTCTGAAGATTGTTCTCATGGCAATCTCACTAACTAACCAAAAATACAGGTTACTTTTACTGAGCACTGCTTCTGAGTGCAAGACTACTAACTACACACAGCCGAGAGTAAGATAAGATGAGTAACTCAGAATTCATATATGTTTATTTTTGTGTTTTCATTTTGCATTTTTATTGTGGATTATCTCTTATAGTTGAGGCTGAGTGGGTTTCTATTCTACCTCACCCACATGTTTTATTTTTATTTTAACACATTTTCTTCTGACTTTTATTTTACAAATGTGCAAATAAACCAATAAAAAAACAATAAATGTACAGTTAAAAATCATCAATAAAAAGAATTAAGAACAATAGTAAACAATAGTATTAAAAAATATAATAAATAATGCTAACATGTATAAAAGTAAATAAGTAATATATTGAAGTTGAGTGAATATACCTGAGTTGAGTTTGTTATTGCACAGATTTAAAGTGAGAAAATGAATATATATATATATATATATATATATTAGTTGTAATTAGCCCTGTGTGATACATGCAGAATCAAATATTGCAATATTTTTGACCAAAGTAATCATCAGTAATTTGGATATAATGATTAAGTGGATGAAGACAGATGTTAAGCTCAGAAAATGACATTTTTACTTTAATACAGCCTTTAAAAGCAGGAAAAGACACTTATTCCATATCACCATATTACCATATTCAAAATTTAAGAGGATATCTATAAAATATAACAATATTGATATAATATTAATGTATTGGCCAGTCCTAGTTTAGTGGTTTATTTGTGGTTATTTGTTCATCTGTGCAGTAACCAGAGACATCAGCTGCTGTATTTGTAACAAAGTAGCTGCTGGATAAACTGCACTGACGGTTCCCACAGTAACCATGGATGTTGCCAAATCAACCAGGACTGAAGTCTTAAGGATTTGTTAACAACCTGGTAAAACAGGAAAAAACAACTTTGTAGCCCTTGTTGATGTGTAATTAGGTTTGGTGATGACTCTAGTCCATCCAGACAAGAGGTCTGTAAAGTTTGTCATCCAAAGTCTAGAGAGCATTTGGAATGACTGATGTTCTGCTAAATCTGATCTGTAGAGCTCTTCAGTCTGAGCCCATCTCACACTGTCTGCAGCCGCTCTGAACAAAACACCAACACACACACACACACACACACACACACACACACACACACACACACACACACACACACACACACACACACACTGCCGGCATCATTAGCTGCTGGCTTATACACCAATCACATTGCACTAGTTAACGCCAACAGAAGACACAACTACAGAAACATGACTGGTTCTGATTTCAAAAATGTGGAACAGGCTTCTGAGTCTTGCTTTCTTCTTTCATTAAGATCAACCTGTGGAGGATCATTTAACAGATGGGGTATGGACATCAATAGATACAGAGCTGCACATATGTGTAAGGTATAGCCTACTATGAAAACATGGAGTGTGTTGAATTAGATTGTATTTATTTAGATATAAATATAAGAATAAAAACAGATGAAGAAGACACAACAAAACAAGAATAACAGTTGGAATAAGAACAGGAAGAAGTACATACTTAAAAATGACTACTCTCTTTCTCACTACTCCTATATTAACTCATATATCATTTCTAAACTAGTATCCCATATTTATTTACACCCAGGGTCATCCATATAGCTCTTAAACTTTGTACATCTTGTTCAACTGATTTATATTTGTACTTTGTTTTAACTCTATAGTCACAACACAAATTTACCCTTAAGTTTGAAATAGACATTTTCTTTTTCACAATGTTTTTATTATAGTTTTTATATACAGCTTTAACACTCCTTCAAAATAAGAGCCTCACTGAAAACATAATTTGTGCAGCAATTTAACTGTGTTCCTGAACTTGAAGAGAGAGACTTGGGAAAGCATGGTGTGAATTACAGCTCCAGCACAATCAGATTTGCTTCCTGTTAACAATAAAAGCATCACTGTCTCTGCTGGTAATGATTGTTATGCTGTGTTATTAAATGTGTTCAAATCAGGGGACACTAAATAAAAGATGAATAATGAGAATATTATTATCATGTTAACTGACCGCATAGTACACACTGCTGCTGTTATTTATCTGTTTATCTTTATTGAGTGGTAATGTTGATTGTTGATATTAATCTGAAGGGCTGGACCTGGAGCAGGACTTCCTGAAGAGCTGGCTGATTCCAGTTGGACGGTTGGAGTGCTGAGTGAGGATGAGTACGGCAGGAGGAGGTCAGTGAACGATAGCAGCAAAATATCTGATTGGTTGAAGACTAAGAGTCAGCTGACAGATTGAAGTGATAGTGTGGAGTACTGGATGCATGGAAGCTTCATATATATACACACACACACACACACACAGAAGCATAGGCCTGCTCACAGAGATGTACTGTTAGCTTCAGCGTTCATCACTGAAACAGGAAAGATATAAACTAAGACTACAAAAACAAAGATTTTTATAACTGCAATTAACAGTTTTTTTGTTGTTTGTTTAGTTTAACTTATTTATAATGATTAAATTCCCAGTGTAGTTTACTGTTTCAGTGCACTGATGACATTTGATACAATAAAGTTTATTGTCAAAAAGTACATTTTCATAACTTCATTACATATCTTTGTCACAAGTGTTTGATAACTACATTTAAAGGATCATTGCAAAAAAAATGTCTGTTTATGTATATATTCTTTATATGTAAAATTATTGGCTGACATATCGATGTTGGAATTTTTTTACTCCTTAATATCAATATCGGTATCGACCCCAAATATCCAGTATCGTCTCAGTGCACTAATGTCATTTTATATCATAAAGTTTAAAGTTAAAGTGTAAAACATCACAGCCTCTAAGTGTTTGATTAACACATTTATATACACGTTCTGTTTATATAAGATTATCGGCTGATATATATCGATATCAGTATTCTTTTCCTCCCTAATATCAGCATCAGCCCCAAAAATCCACATCGGTCCCGTCCTTATACTTCAAATCCAAAATGTTTTGATAAACAGAATGAGGATGAAGCTCCACTTATTCACTCCAGGTTAAAATTTGCTTTGAGCAGGAATGAATCCAATTTCCCCCAAAATAATTCAAGACACACTTTCACTAAATCCTTCCTTTTTTTCACTAAAGAAACTTCCCTAGGAACTTGTTTAGAATTCAATTAACTAAATCAGTCAAATAAGTAGCAAACACTCAGCAGATCACCACTACAGTCATTTATTCTGCCATTCAAACATTTACACGGCAGAAAATCTGAATTTGAAAGAACAATTTGATGAGTGTTCTTAAGCTGTTGTTTTCTATTAGAATATCCTTGTTTTTCTTTCTGTCTTTTAGTTGTATCAGTTCAGGCAGTGGTCTGCATCTGTATGGTGGGTTTGAAGTCGTTTCCTCGCTGTGGATTTTAATTAAATCCTCGACACTGATGAAGATTTTTGTGTGCAGCTAGAATATTATTAGGAGTGAATTTAACAGAAGAAGTTTTAAAAAATCATATTAAAATTTTACTCAGGTTCTCTCCCTGCAATGAATTCATTCACAGTTTTAGACCTGATGTTTCCCCTTTATGTTCCTTCTCTATAAAGGAGGATGAGTCCCTTCCTCGTTTATTTTATGTCTCTATTCATTCAAGTAACTTTTAGACTCAAATGTCCTTATTAATGTTGGAGACTGACAGGAAATATGGTCTTATTTTTGAATGTAGAGTCTAACTACATGGAGGTTGATAACTTATAACATTTCTGTGTCTTTTGGGCAAACATCATATTCACAAATCCAGATTTCTCCAGTTTTTTATAAGCAAGAATGTGTTTTATATTGAACTGAAGATATTTTGTGATTCTGTCTGCAGGGTATCCTAAAAAAAAATAAAAAAAAGCTTTAAAGACATTTCATCTGTTGAGAAACATTGTGGACAACATTGCTAGATGATTTAAGTTGGCTTGCAGTATAATTGCTTATTTATTTTTTAAAGTTATATTTATTTTTTTGTCTTCATTTCTGTATTATGTCTTTTCACATGCTACGATTTCATGTTAGCTGTGTTTTCTCCACTACACTCCCTCATGGCTTGAGTTTCAGACAGCTGTTTGAAAGCTTCATATAGAAAATGAAGCTTTTGGTTTGTTTGTTTCTTTTTTCTTTTTCTTTTTTTTTTTTTTAGTAGAAATAGTAGGCACAATGAGCTGTTCTCATTCTCAGGTTGTCCAATACTGATGCATACATACACTACTGTCTATATAATCCAGGAGATTTTTTTTTCTATCTGGTTTTGGGATTTTATGTCAGCATGACATCATCCATTCAATCAGAATCAGTTTAATTAGCCAGTGCAACAATACAGAGAATGGGTCTTGGTGTTTGCTTCCAAAATAAAACCCAACACAAAAGAATAAATATGAGAAAAGCAAGGTCAAAATAAAACTAAAGAAATAAAGTTATATTAAAATGAAAATGACTAAATGAAAATTTTAAAATCTATTTGCAGAATGAAATAGTAATATTTTGAAATGGGATAAAAAACTTAATGAAATATTGACTGTACAAAGGAAACACAGACTGTGCTTTGAACAGATAAAGAGTTCATTCTAATTGAGGAAGACTTTTTCATATTAAATATCCTCAGTCACATATTCTTGGAAATATAAAATTAAATAAGCAACTTTTTACAACATTTTATAAAAAAGACTTTCCTTAACAGAGATGTGTTGTTTAGATTTGGGTAGTGGGCAGAAATTTGAAAAAGAATGAAGCCCACTGACAATAGATGACCTATAACAGTAGCTGAACAAGCCAAGTCCACACACAACACAATGCTTCTCTGTAGCCTTATGCTGTCAAACACGAATCAAAATGAACTATTGTATTGTTGAGTTATCAAGGACACTTTCATCTTATTTTGTGTTGCTCCTGTCCTCCCATTGGACTGATGCTGACCATTGACAAAATTGATAAAATGACAATAAAGAGATAAAAATGAGGACAAAATATTGTGATTTCATGTGGAGGAATGAAGTGGTTCTAGTAATAATACAGCTTGTGTCCTCCAAATGTGGACTTAGCTGCAGGAGACTACTGTTGGCCTTCCGTTTTCAACCGTTTCATGTAAAGTCGGGACATTTTTGTTGTGGTGTTTATGTTGCCATAACGATAAAGGTTGCCAAACTTTAATTAAGTACTTAACCCAAAACACTATCTCTCCCTAACCTTAACCAAGTACTTTTTGTGTCTAAATCAAACCAGACTTTAAACACAGCACTCTCACATCATAAAGCATCATTATTTATACGGTGAAACATACTTCCAATTAAAATACAGTAGTTTGAAAGTGCAACAAAAAACTGGAAAATCATGTGCACAAATGTATGATTAAATTTTGTGAGTGTTTGAAGAAGTGAGACTAAATTGGTCCATAAGGTGAACCGTTTCTTTTCCTGCAGCTTAATTAGGAGCTGCTATGCTGTGTTACAGTATGATATGCAGTAGAGCTGAATATCAGTACACCATACCTTTTTAATGTAGCGACTGAAATACATCGAAACCAAGTAGTATGGAAACATCTACCGTCAATCGATACCTGCAATCGATCATTTTTGCACCCAGAGCTAGAAAATCTGAGTATTTGTATGGACTTGCTCACAGCCAATCAACTGAGTTGTTCTTGGATTTAATGCGACGTGTGATTGGCTCACTGCCACAGCAGCTACAACCCGTCTGTGGTGGTGAATTTGAGTTAGCACACTTAGCAGTTCAGCAGCCAAGATGCCACCTTAACACTCTAAAGTGTGTCTACACTACACACCTGTTATACTGGATAAAAGACAGAGCACTAAATATGGAATTGAAATGTGTATTGAATGAAGTATTCAGTTGGTGTCTGTCTCACTGTAAAGGTACTTAGATTGGTACTGGTATCATAGTTTTTTAAATAATACGTGTAGTGTATAAAATCAACTACTGTGCTTTGTGCTGATGGGAGGAGTTGTATAAAATCAACTATTGTGCTGATGGGAGGAGTTGTATAAAATCAACTATTGTGCTGATGAGAGGAGTTGTATAAAATCAACTATTGTGCTGATGGGAGGAGTTGTATAAAATCAACTATTGTGCTGATGGGAGGAGTTGTATAAAATCAACTATTGTGCTGATGGGAGGAGTTGTATAAAATCAACTATTGTGCTGATGGGAGGAGTTGTATAAAATCAACTATTGTGCTGATGAGAGGAGTTGTATAAAATCAACTATTGTGCTGATGGGAGGAGTTGTATAAAATCAACTATTGTGCTGATGGGAGGAGTTGTATAAAATCAACTATTGTGCTGATGAGAGGAGTTGGATGAGGAGTTTTGCAACATGTTAGTTGTAAAAGCAACATCTGTGTTATGTTTCTGCTTGTTTTCTCAGTGTTTGTGGCCTCTATATGCTTTGGTAAACAGGTGCAAGTTGGATTGAAATGAAGTGAATTGAGGAGGAGGACAGTTGTTGCATGTGGTTATTGTAGAAATGCATCCAGCACTGAGGTTCTTAGTGTTTGTATGAAGGTAAACAAGCAGCGAGGTGTAAATAACACGCTTTCCTTTGGTGTGCCATTTACTACCAACTGCCATTGGCAACCAGCTGTTGAATAATGCTAACTCTGACAATGATTTATGTTTTTAACCACGCGTGTGTGTGTATGTGTGTGTGTGCGTGTGTGTTTGACCGTTTGCGTGTCCTCCTTTTTTCGTGTGAGCGTGTGAATGTGTTGCCGATTGTGTCGGAGGAAATGAGGTGACCCGCTGCGTGTGAACGCGCTCTGACAGAATGCCTCGTCAGATGTCTGGGGAGAGTCGGCCAATCAGCTCTCCTGTCTGTCTGCTAGCCGAGTTCCAGTCCAGACACACGCTCACACATGTACAAGGATGAACACACACATACATGAACACACATGTTAAAGATGAAATACAACACCCAAGGACACACATCAGGGCTGTGTGTATGCAACAGTTAACGCACTGGCTGATTAATATGCAGCTCATACATGTTACCACACACACACACACACACACACACACATACTCTCACACACACACGTACGGTACTCTCACACACACACACACACACACACACACACACACACACACACACACACACAGAACAGTGACTCAGACACTCTTGCCTGACAGAAGCTCACACTGTCTCTCTTTTTCTCTCTATGTGAAATATGGCTTCCACTGACAGGGACGGATGGCTGTACTGGTGTCATTAACTACTCTCCTGTGTGTGTGTGTGTGTGTGTGTGTGTGTGCGCATACCATCTGCAGCTATACTGAAATTAAGCCACTATAGGGACAACTCTGCGAGAACACATAGAAGAAGAGGAAACAGAAAAGAGGACAAGGGGAGGGAGGAACAGTGGGATAGACGGAAGGAAGGAAAAAAAATGAGAACAGACGGTCGCAATGAAAATCAGGATGAGGGAAGGAAGGGATGCAGATGGAGAGATAAAAGAGAAGGATGAAGGTAGAGGAGGGCGAAGGCAGGAAGTTTGGCAATGAAGAAATAAAAGTAGGGGAGTGCGAACAGGTGAGGTCAATAAGGAAAGAGTGAAAGAAGGAAAAGAATGGATGAAGGAAGTTACTTATATTACTTGAGTTATATATAGTATATAGTGAGTTAGTATTACTGTTGTCATTCTTGTAATATAAAGTTATTTGGCATCCAGCTGTGAAAACTCAGATGTTGGAGCGTTCTTGAACACACCAATAGACACTGCATTACACCATGTCAGTGATAATAATAATACATTTTATTTGTAAAGCACTAAACTAGTGCTTAGTGCATGATGAATAAAACTTAACTGGATTTTCACACTATGGTGACAATGTAAACCTATAAAAAACCTGCATGGTCCTTTAATTCTAGGTTAACAAGCTCATATATGGAGTTTTATTGTAAATTGACTATATTTAGATTATGCATTTCTAGTCTATCCACCACTGTGCTTCACAACACATGCCAACCTTCACTCATTGACACACACACTGAAACACACACTTTGGAGTTCAGCATATTGCCCAAGGACACTTCTAAAGGCAGATTGGAGGAGCTGGGGATCAAACCACCGACCTTCAGATTGGTGTACGACTGGCTCAAAGTCCTGAGCAACAGCCACCTCCATATTTACCTTGCCAAACACACATTAAGTTGTTTCCCGTAGAGTACACAGAGCCCAGGATCTATCACTCCAAAGTCGTATAACAAACATTTTAATTTCCTTATGTTCCTCTGAGTACATCCAACAAAACAGCAGACACATGGTCCTGTTCAATAAAGTCATTAACAGTCTCAGGTGAATCACAGTTTGTCGCGAGGGTCCTGCGCTTACACGCTGTGCTGTAGATCCTCTGATCTGTCCTCTACCAAATCCCTGCTGCTGATTCTGTCCGACGTCACACAGAGACCTGATGTTTCTAACCTCCACCGCAGCTGCATAAAGGAACTCGCCCTTCACTCTCTTCAAACTCTGCGGCAGAAAGCGCAGCAGCATCCCACCCTCCTCCCGCCATCCTTCTGTCTCAGCTCACACCGTCAGTAAGGGGGCGAACAGGAGGCTCCTCCGCTCATGAATAGTTGAATACAGTCAATGTGAGGCCAGGTGGTGGATTCTAGGATCCACCTCATTCCGCTGGTGGCCTCGTCTTTTATAATTCCTGCGTTCATAATGTGACCTTTTTTAGGGTTGTCTGAGCTGTCAGACTCCACTACCTCTTGTTCTCCACCTCATCTACTTATGCAGGCCAGAGCCTTCAGTACTGAGGTTTAGATGTCCAGGATCATTAGGAAAAGTTAAGCTGATAACACTGATCTAAGCTACCGGCCCTCCTCAGAAGAGGCAGCGCTAGATCCCCAAAGCAGATGTCTGCACAGCACGGCAATTTTAGAGATACGAGTAGTCTAAAAGGCAACATTTTGTTCTTGAGGGTCACCAGGTCCTGCCCTTTCAGCAGCAACACTAGATCAGATGTTTATATCAGTAAACGAATGTAATGAGTTCATCAGTAAAATAGAATATATATATATATATATATCAAATGTTGCAGTACAATATCTGTGGGTGGTAATTGTAAGTTGACACTAATGAAAGGTTTTATTTGAGGGTTTTTTTGTGTTTATCCCGCCAATTAAATGGATATATAGAAGTGGAGCCCTATAAATAGCATCCAATCAGAGATCCTCCGCAGGGGATACATAGACAGGGGTTTGACACTGGTTGGGGGGTGGAGTACAGGTGAAGCAGTGATGCGGTATACACTCTAATGACAGTAGAGAGACAAAACATCTCTTGTTTTTAGGTGGTTTAAATTTGCTTTAGCTAAGATGATCGTTGGATGATAGAAAAGCCCACATGCAGAGCAGTGAAATAATTAGGTATTTGGATAATAGTTGAAAGGCAGAGCATGGTGTGATTACGAAGTAGACTGACAGTTCTCTTCCTGCTCGTACTCATGCTAAAAGCATTACTAATATTCAGCTATTTTATAGTTTTGGCATTATTTGTTTAAGTTAGGAAAAGATCATAGTCTTGTTTTTTACAGAAAAAAAAGTCTCCAACATTTAACCAAAACCATGATCTTTCACCAACCTTAACCAAAGTACTTTTGTTGACTAAACGGATACACAAAAGGGGGTCAGGGTGCTAACAATGGTCACCGATGACAACGTCCCGACCGCCTCCCTTTGACTTCAGTGCAATATCTAAATGTAACACTTCATTAGTCCAAAAAAAGGATCCTGTGAACGTAATCCAGGGAGTGATTATGTTTGACATTGCAATGTAATTAGGAAAACTATTTAGTGGAATATAAATGTAATTTCTAGGAGACAGGGTTGCCCTCCGGGGCCAAGATTGTACCACAGTGACAGTATGGTACTTAAAAAGCAGAATGGTTTTAAAGGATGGTACTTGCAGTGAAAAGGTCAAAAGAAGAAGTACTGTCTTCTTAATATTGTTCCAGGGAAGAATTTAGGTTTGGTTTTATCGGTAAGGACACATTTTCATGGGTCCACCAATATACACATTTGCGTGTAGGATTTAATGGCATCTAGTGGTGAGGTTGTAGATTGCAATCAACTGAAACCCCCTCCCCCACCCCTTCCAAACAGGTTACCTGCCAAAGGCCCTCTCTAGAGCCAGTGTTTGGTTTGTCCATTCTGGGCTACTGTAGAAACATGGCTGAGCAACATGGCTGCCTCTGTGGAAGGGGACCCGCTCCCTATGTAGATATAAAGTGCTCATCTTAAGGTAATGAACACACAACAACTCTTATTTTCAGGGGATTATACACTGATACTACATACTTATGAATATTATACCACATTTCTGCCATGTCCGTTCCCCTAGATGTTACTAAATTTCACACACTGCACACAAACAGCATAGACAGAGATTGATTCTGATAAATGGATACTTTTTGCAATGTGTATATCCATATGAAACTTACCTAAAACATTTTTTTAGAGTTAAAGATATTCAAATTCTTTGTTGTTGATAAGTTCCCACTCTATGCTGCCCTGTTTTAACAAACACTACGTTTTAAATTTATGGAAGGTAAACTCTATGGGCCTGATTTACTAAAGGTTTGCGTGTGTAAAAACGTGTGCAAACTTGACATCACCGCAAAAAATGTGCAAGCTGATCTACTAACACAGCGCACTGAGGTTTGCATCTTGCAACTGTGTAAGATAATACGTGCTGTCCATTTAGTACATTTGCCATAATGAATATGCAATATGAGGCGTTTCAACCCCAGTGTGCAAAATACAGGGAGGAGAAAATGCAAATATGTTACTTAGCACATGCATTGTGATTTACCAAACCTGAAGGTAATTTTTTCTGAAGCTAACTGCGTCTATAAATAATAACTTTGAAGGGCAGGTATTAACTGGCTGTGCACTGCACTCAGATGACTTACTTACTGTTACTGTGGAGAGGAGGCACAATGACAGAGTACGCACAGGATGGAGTTTTTCCACCTGTGTTATAATTTTGGAGTGGAATATTTTTGGTCTTACTAACAGCATTGACTTTGTCACAAATACTCTCCCATATGTCGGTTTTTCTGGTAATATTTGTTTTTGTTATAACTCAATATATTTGTTAACTTCTTCCACTAGAACCTGATCACATTTCATTTTGCGCTTGCAGCTTTCTGCTCGTCCAAACTCTCAAAACCCTCATTTAAATACTGCTGTCTGCACCTGTTGCACCTGTTTTCAGTTACACAGTTATTCTTAGTAGATCACCTGCGAAAATGCACACAAACGAAACACACAATCTATTGCACCGTGCACACAATTTAGTACCCACTATTTGGGATCTTAGTAAATCAGGCCCTTTGTGTATATACAAGGGTTGAAGTAAAAAATGCAGTCCTACCAGCAGGTCCAGTATTATGAGGTTCCTCTTACACACATATAACAATGGCTTATTGCGGGCCCAGTTAACATAAGCAGTCTACATAGGCAGGGACAGTGATGGCTGTAATTATCCCCAGCTCTGCCACCCTCACTCTCTGCAATTTTCTGTTCAGAAGAGTAAGTAGGTGCCTGATAGCTTCAGCGTATATCTACCTTGATAGCTGCCCAGCAGGCATCCTTGCCAAAAGCTGCACCCTGCCTGCACAGGCCTGCTCGGACCCCCCTGCAAGCGCAACAGAGACAGAGCGGAAGAGATGTCGGAGGTCTGCAGGAGATGAGGATGGAGGGAGGAGCAAGGGAGGAAACACAAGTGAGGAGGAGAGAGGCTATGATTGCCAGCCAGCATGTAGCCCGTAATTACAGTGTTGTGTTCTCCCTCTCTCTCTCTCTCTCTCTCCATCTTTCTCTCACTTTCCTAGCCATTCACACCTTCCTGTCTTACATGCCTACGAGCTCAAGGTTAATGGGAAGTTTGGGGGCGATTGGCTAAATAAAGACACACATATACATGACACATATACATGACACATGGAGAGACCAGACTGTTTTGTGTGCTTAAAAAAGTACTGACACAGTTCATCAGCATTTCCAGTTTCAGAAAGATGGATGTTGACTTTAGATCTGACTCATAATCAGGCTTAGATGTTTAAACTCATCAATTGCGCAAAGCCAGTAGACCAGAATATCATACTAAAAAACCCATCTGATCGAGAAATCGTATCGAATAGGCACCTTAGGCAAACAGAAATGAATGGCGATGTCCTCACCACCATATATTTCCAACACGGTCTCTTAAAACACTGCTTTCACCACAACGTTGTTAGCAAACCACGAATTGTGAGCCATGTTTTGGCCTTTTTTGTCATTTTAAGCCGCTGGTCAGGAGATGTCCCTTATGATGTGATGATACTGTCTGTTGAAAAGGTCCCAAGAAAGCCAGGATGTTACAGAGACCTTTAGTGCTTCAGTAATTAGTTGAATTTATTGAAAGTTTATTACATACATATGGTAATTCAAAATGTTTTACAGAATGTATTAAAACATTAAAAGACTTAAGAACAGAGACATAAATACAGTATAGGTAAAGATGTTGGAGTGAAAGACTGTTTAGAACAAAGGTTTTTAATGATTTAAAGGTGGTCAAAATCAGAGAAATTGGAAGTTTCTTACAGATCTGTAGTGCCTCTCCATGTTTGCTTTGCACTCTAAGAACAGTGAGCAGTCCTCTGATGACCGAGAGGCTGAGAGGGTTCATATGGTAAAAGACAGTCGCAGATGTATTTTTGTCCTAAGTCACTGAGGGATTTCTATACAAGCAGCAGCACTCGAAACTCCTTTCTCTGACACACTGGAAGCCAACGCAGAGACCCAGAGAACTGCTGTGATGTGTTCAGTTTTGTTGGTTTTTGTGAGGTCTCTAGCAGCAGCATTCTGAATGAACTGAGGCTGCCTGAGAGTATTTTTTGGGAGACCTGGAGAAAAAAAAAGCATTATAGTAACTGAATCTGCTGGAAATGAAAGCATGAATTAGTTTCTCTTGTCTGGGCATGAATGCTTTCATGTTTTTAAGATGGTACAATGCAGACTTTGCAAACAGGATCTCAAGATTATGGTCTAGATTAGGTTTAGGCACAAAAACCACTTGGTTAGGGTTAAGAAAAGATCATGGAGAACTTCGTAAAAATATGGGCTAGGGTAAAAGTGGTTACAGTGCATGCCATATGCCTGCAACATCCCTGGTTTGAATCCCTAACTCTAACTCTAATCCTGTGTAGCGGTACTAAAATGCCTGACATGATGGTCAAAATTTCCTAACATCATGGTGAAGAATATCTGGTTGGTGGTCTTGAACCGTGCTCTCCTTGGCTTTTGCAACTTTACCCAACCCATGTACTCCTAATAAGACAAAATCACCTAATAAGACAAAACTAAGTCTCATTATATTGAAGTCATCTGAAATGTGTCACTTCCCATGTCCCTCAAACCTAACAATGTAAAATGACACATGGAAGCTTAAAACGCGTAGCAATAACATGTGAAATGACAAGAAATTGGCGCCATTTTGTGAGACCAGGCTAGACATTGTAGCTTGGTGTGGCGACACAGTTAACAACAACAAAAAGGGGAAAAATGCAACTGTAGGTAACTCCAACTGTCTTATTTATATTGTGCTTTCTTAGCTAGTCTGCTAACATTAGCAAGCGGTACAGCTTCATTTAGGAATCAGCTGGTTTAGTTCAGAGTCTGAGGTTTCAAGCCGTCACTTCGGCTAACGTTAAGCTAGCTGTTGATGGTCAATAAATATCTACAAACTGTAGGTTGGTTGCTTATTAAACCACAATGTCTCCATTTTTTTCCTACACATTTCAACTGCTTTGGAGTAGTTTAAAAGACTAACAGTAGTGAAGTAGCTAATAACTGCAGCTGTTGCGTACATTTTTCACGCTTTATTGCACCACATTGCTGACAGGAACACTAGCTGAAAGATGGAGCCCAAGTTTGACAATAATATTGGAACAATAACAGTCTTGTGTCAACGTGAATTGCTTAAATGAATGCTAAAAACATAAGTTGGTTAGTTAGTTAAACTATTTGTATCTTACACCTGAGTAGAATTGACAAGAGCATAGCAAGATGAGTCAGTTAGGCAAAGTTCAAGTTGCATTTCAATACTTTCCAGTGGTAATGTGCATCATACCTTGAAACCTTGAAAAAGTTCAGAGTTGGTATGAGGAACTTTAAGAGTCATATAGTTAAATAACTCATCCACAGGAATTCAGATAAAGATGTGATATTTGTAGCTTGAAAATCAGAGTTTTATGAACAACAGTGGTGTGCTGTGGCCTTCTAAATGTCAGAGAAGATATTCAGCTTTTGGTATCTATCTCGGATGACATACCGATGCATGAATACTACACTCATCACAATTATGACTTGTTTTTAAAAAACACAAGTCAAATAAAGTTCAATTTGAGTTCTTTTGTTCTGTGCCAAAGCCTAAGAAACAACTCAGGTAATGTTTGGGAGGTGAGTACAAGGCAAAATGTGTGTTTGTGTGTGTGTGTGTGTGTGTGTGTGTGTGTGTGTGTGTGTGTGTGTGTGTGTGTGTGTGTGTGTGTGTGTGTGCTGCAAATGTGTAAGACCTCTCTCCTGCTATCTTGTGTCATTTCTTGCGTTTTTTTTCTTTTCTCGTCTTTCTTTTCTCTCCCCCATCGTCTTGCTCATTGCCTTATCTATCTGCCTTGCTTGATTCATCTTTCTCTCATCATTGCTCCCTCTATCTCACACACGCACGCACACACACACACACACACACACACACACACACACACACACTTAAGGCCTGCTCTACATGAGTGTGTCCTCTCCTCCCTCCCCTCTCTCCTCCTACTCGTTCACCCCAATCTCCATCCCTCCCCTGCCCCTCACTCATTTTTATTACTGTCACAGGAGCCTTTCTCTCACTCTCTCTCGCTGCCTCTTCCACTCTCTTTCTGTCTCTGTGTTTATGAGCAGGGCTATATTGAGAGCGTCTGGCTGGCAGACACAGAGGAGAAGAGGGGGCGAGAGTGCATGATGAGGCTAGAGGATAGAGAGAGAGAGGGAGAGTGATGGAGAAACAGTGGCCAGCAAGCAAGACAAAGATAGAAAAGGGTTAGATAATGTCCTACATACATGCATATAGAGCACATATATGCACACAACAAATTTAGAGAATCACAACATGCAAGGGGAGTTTAGGTTTGAAGCAATAGTGAGATTTTCAATAAATTTACAATAAACAGGAACCAGAAAAGGACAAGTAAGCAAATGGCAGGTTTCTGATTTGCAGAATTCTCACAAAAACTGCATTTAAAAAAAGACTTACCAAGGAAAATGGACATGAAAATCAGGTAAGAGGAATGTAGGACCACTGGAGATGATAAATGGATCCCTAAAGTGGCTATAATCAATATTTTCATGTCAACAATGAATTACACAAACAAAAAAGGCAGGTGTTTTTAGCAAAGGAGTTCTAAAAAACCACTGCACATTACCTGTCCAACACCAAACAGTAGACAAACTTATTGACTAGCTGATGAGCAAAGTGGAGTATTTAGCAGAAAAAGACATTTTTCTAAGTCAGATGTTTTTCCAAGGAGTTGGTGGAGAGTAACAACAGAGCTAAATGGTGAGTGGACAGAAACACAACTAGATATTAATGCACATTTTTGAAATAAGTTTGCTAACATGTTAGCCATATTACTCGTAAAGGTGATCCTACTTCCTAACTGTCCACTGTGAACATCCATCAAAGTTTACAGACTGACTTCCTGGCCTATCATACTTATTGTTGTTGTGCATGTGCCCACAGTTTTTCTTTCAATGAGGGAATGTTACTGCCAAAGCAGGTGTGCTTACCTTTGGAATGAAGTGGTTTAGAAAATCTGGCTAACCAGCTCCTCGTGTTTCTTGTGTGGTTTAACTTCTTCTTAGCAACAGCGAGGTACAATGTATAATAACCAAAAAAGCACACACAAAAATTACAAAAATATGCCCTTTTTGGGGTAAAGCTGGTAATCTATTTGTTATTGTCAACAAATTCCTTGAGAAGACCAAACCAACATTTGTGATTGATATCCACCCTAACCATTAGACTCCAAGACATATACATATATATAAAATTATCTTTCAATAAAGTTATTTAGTGAATTCCAGCTTTGATTTGTAGTTTTTAGCAAAGGTTACTCAAAGATAGATAGATCCAGAAACAGAAATGAAAGGTGCATTCTTTGAGGACTATTTTAAGCTGAAGAATAATACACATTTGGTGCTCTAATGAATAGTTACTGCAGCAGGATTGTATGGGTGGGACTGAGTCAAAATAAACTATTGTGTGTCTGTTCATGGTAATGGAGGGAAAATGTGTCCCAGTGTAACAGTGTGGCTCAATGTTGTGTTTTTGGACTGAGCTCAATGGCACAGACAACACTGATTGGATCAATTCCTTGTTGGTTTTGGTCTTTCCATTGAAGTTGTTGTCAATGAGAAAAATCTAGACTATGACCAGCCTTCTCCTTAAAGTTGTCTCTCCAGTGTAGTCTTCATTTGGCAGAAATTACATAAGGGATCTCATGCAGGAATCTCTTGTGTCTGACGCCACTAAACAAAGATGCATAACCGGTTGAAGGAGCACAAGACCTGGAGCTCTGAGCAATGGAAAATCATCTGATGAGTCACCCAATCTTTCCCCCCTATCCAGATGGGTTTATATTTGAAGAAAGAAAAGAAAGCCTCCAGCCTTTAGTATCTATTAATGTTGGAGGTGGGTGTGTAATGGCTGCTGCTACAGTGAATCATTAGGTTTGAAGATAGTTGTGTATGATTACCAGAGCCACCCCTCTTGTAGCTGGTTTCAAATGCAGCAGCAAGACTCCTTTGGTACCAGAAAGAGAGCCTACTTAACCCTTGCAAAGGCTTCAATCTGTCCCACATTCCCAGTCAAAATCCAAAGATGACCAAGCTTTTTCCATTGCTGCTCCCAGACTGGGGAACAGTTTGTCCCCATGCTGTCAGATCTTCCCCATCTATCACCACTTTTAAATCTTGGCTAAAAACCCACCCTAATAGACATGCCTTTGATTGCCCTTAATTCTTTTTTGTTTTAAAAGTCTATGTAAAGCACTTAGGAAAACTCTTTCTGTTTTAAAATGTGCTCTATACATAAATTTGACTTGACTTGATGTAACCATGTTTCAGTGATGCCAAGTACAGAGAATGTATGCTGAATGTTTGATTAATCAATGGTAATACAGTGAAAGATTCTGGGCATTTACATGAAGGAAAGAACATTATTTTCCCCAGGTAGCACAAGTAAAGGTGGCATTAAATTAATCATGAATATAATATTTATAGCTTCAGTTCAGTTATTTTCTGGCCTTGTGAAATAATTAAAATCAGGGTCAGTGTTTGGTAAATGTGTGACTTGTTATCAGAACCAAGAGCCTAAACATTATTTGATAAATGGTTCATGAACATTGGAGGTGTTTTTTGTTTGTAATGTAAAGCACCAGACTATACAGTGGATTCTGCAATGTCCTGTCTTTTTCTTTACAATGTGTCTGTTATAACTGATTACAGCAAAGTCTCCACAAGCTCTTGCACCTTTCATGGCTGGAACCAGTACAACTCTTTTACTGTGTAGCTGTTCTGAATAGTCCTCAATGATGTACTGCAGATGGATGTGTTCTATGAGATCTTCCTTTGGATAAAATCAATTGTTTGCCTTTAGGAGCAGCTTGACAGCAACTGGCCTTGGTTTATATTGTCTATTATTTCCTTATAATCCCGTAGGGCTCTTTCTGTTTCACTAGTTTTTGGATACAGACTAAGTTTTGTTTGAAGAAGTTCTTAGACTTTCCAAGGATTATGATCACACTGTTAATGCTAACATGCTGAGTTTAAGCAGGTATCATGTTTACCAGGTTCATCATGTTGATTTAGCATGTTAGTTTGCTAATAATTAGCACTAGGGACTAAGCTGAGGATGATTTGAATGTTCTGTCAGTTTGCAGGCAGGCAGTTTGATCATATACGAAAATATTGGACAAATACATATTTTGAACTGATGACATCAACCTCATAGTAATGCTAAAGGAAAAGTCAGGGATCACCAAAGTCACTAGGATTCATTGTCTCGGGACTATGAACGTCTATACTATAATTTGTGTCAATCCATCAAATAGATGTTAAGACATTTTACAGGATTAGTGATATCTTTGACCTGCTGGTGGTTAGATGATGAGCCGAGGATTACCAAATCATTAGGATTCATCCCCTGAGCACAGTAGATATCAGTGCTAAATGTCATGACAATCCAATCTATAACTGTTAAGACATGTCTCTAAAAGTCAAGAATTTCACCTGCATGTAGCGTTAGAGGAAAAGTCAGGGGACCACCAAAGTTGTTAGGTTGTTAGGGGCAAGTATCAAGAGGCACATGCATATCCATAAATGTTTGCACATTCTGGGTAACAATAATCAGCCCAAAACAACAAAAATAATTTGCGTACTGCAATTTAATGCTCTTACTCACCTGAAGTTGGGAACAAGTACAACACTTTTTCATTTTTTGTGAATTTCAAGGCAATCTATCCAGTCGTTTTTGAGATATGTTAGAGTGGACCAAACTGGTGGATCAGCCAACTTACCTGCCATAACCTAATATGACACTACTTTCAAAAAATACTTGACAGGTGATGAACTGTCTATTGCCATCTTACTTTAGGTAATGTTATTAGGAAACACTTCATAAATGTCAATTGCTATGCAGATGATACTCAATTATATTTATCAGTGAAGCCAGGTGAAATCAGTTAACTTCAAGCATGCCTTCAGGACATAAAGATCTGGATTTTCTGCTGTTAAACTCAGAAAAAACTCAAGTTATTGTGCTTGGCAACACATTATCCAATTATATAGCTAATTTAGATGGCATTACCCTGGCCTCCGGCACCACTGTAAGGAATCTGGGAGTTATCTTCTGTCAGGATAGAAGACTTCACCAACACAACATTGCTAAAATCATGCACATCCTGTCTCAAAAAGATGTAGAGAAACCAGACCACGCATTTGTTGCTTCTAGGCTGGATTATTGCAATTCCTTCAGGCTGCCCTAACAAGTCTCTAAAGACTCTCCAGCTGGATCAGAATGCAGCTGCATGTGTGCTGACCAAAGCAAGAAAAAGAGATCATATTTGTCCCATTTTAGCTTCTCTGCAGTGGCTCCCTGTGAGCTCTAGAATAGCAATTAAAATCCCTTTCCTCACCTACCTAAGCCCTTAATGGTCAGGCTCCATCATATCTTAAAGACTCACAGTACCCCATTACCCCACTAGAACACTGCACTCCCAGAATGTAGACTTACTTGTGGTTCCTACAGTCTCCAAAAGTAGAATGGGAGGCAAAGCTGTCAGCTACCAGGCTCTTCTACTATAGAACCATCTTCAAATTTTAGTCTGAGAGGCAAACACCCTCTCTATGATTAAGAGTAGGCTTAAAATCTTCCTGTTTGATAAAGCTTATAGTTAGGACGGACCCAGGCTTGCCTTGGACCAGTCCCCAGTTATGCTGCTATAGACCTAGACTCCCACGATGCATTGAGCTCCTCTCCCCCCCCCCCCCCCCTCTCCATCTGTACACATTTATTTACCATTAATGTATGTTAGTCACTTGGCTTCTTCCCCAGAGTTTTTGTGTTTTCTTGTCTCGAACATTTCTATGGATAATGCCTACTATTGTTATTACTAGTCATATTTCTATAATTAGTGTTGTTGTTATTGTCATTATTGTTATGCTTCCCTGTGTGTCTCTCCCCTCTCCCCCTTCTTTCTCTCTCAACCCAACCTTTCAAGGCAGATGGCGTCCACTTAGAGCCTGGTTCTGCTTGAGGTTTCTTCTTGTTAAAAGGGAATTTTTCCTTGCCACTATCGCTAGTTCTTGTTCATGGGGGGAATGTTGGGTCTCTCTAAATTAAAGAGTATAGTATGGACCTGTTCTATGTGAAATGTGCCCTGAGATAACTTTTGTTGTGATTTGGCGCTATATAAATAGAATTGACTTGACTTGGCTTAACTTCATATATTGTTTGGTGTTGACATTTTTATGTACAGGAATGAGATTGGAGAGATTCAGTAATAGTATAGCAATCCTGCAGCAACAAAAGAGGGACTGGGTCATTAACTGGGGTGTGTGTGTATGTGTGTGCGTGCGTGTATGTGTTTGTGTAAGCATTAAAGAGAAAACAAAGGCACAAGCCTGTTCAGTCCAGGTAATAGAGCATCCGTATGGTATTTCTACTTTGAGCAGGTGTTTGCTGAAGCAAGGGGTAAGCATGAGTACTCAGCCATATGTGATTGAGAAACCGGTCAATAAAGAGAGAGACGATATAGAAAAGAGCCCCCAAGGTCAGTTTATGAAGAAAAAGAATTACCCCCTGCTTCTGCAAATCACAAGGTCTCCCTGCATTTTTTGAACAATTCTTCTCTTTCCTAATTCTGAGCAATGGAAGTTCAATTCCCCATCCTGGCCCGTACTTGGGCGATAATCACTGTTTTCATCAGGACCAGCATTGCTGGGGCTTGAGATTAAATAATGGAGTAAATAAATCAGCTCTGTAATTAGGCAAACTGGTGCAAAAAGGATTGGAGCTCCAGTGCTCTCTGTAACAAACGGTCTCATTCTCTGTATGCCTTCAAATCGGCTGAATTTTACTGATTCAACTATTATTCTTGAAAGAGAACTAGTACTGCCTAATGGCACACAAACTTTTGTCCATTGCACATTAGATTGAATGTATGTATAAGCTACAGCTGTATAAATGTTATAACCTTAAAGTAAAATAGGAGTTTTAATGCCTCTGTCAAACCATGCTTTTCAATTAAAAGTGGTGCACAAAGTGAGAGAAGCTGAATAACCAGCTTTCAAGGGTGGTGCATAGAAATGTAGAACACTAGACCAGGATCTGAATTGCATTGAAGGATAAAAACTCGTCTAGTCGCTGTATCTCTAGGATTTTTCAATTTTCCTTAGAGTGTGTGGCTATAAAGCTTAGTAATGAGAGGTGGGATCAATTCATATTTCAGCCATTTACTGTAAAAGTTGAACCCACAAGACTAAATATTGTTGTTATTGAGTGGTGTCATTTCATCCCAGTATCCCAGAATTCAACAGAAACCATACACCAGTGACACCTTTCATTGTTGTCTGAAACAAAACAATGCTCATTAACTTTTAAGAGAAGTGACACCACTTTCTAATACATTTATTGAGATCTCTAAACTGGTTTCCAAGGAACAGTTTAACATTTGAGGAAATACGTTTGTTTTTCCTTTTGTGAAGAGTTAGATGATAAGTTGATACCACTCTTCTGTTTGTTTGGTAAGCTAGAGCTCATCAGTTATATTTCTTAAGAGTTTAACTCTCAGCTTATCTGCTTCATCAGGACTGTGTGGCTGTAGTTTGATTATTTCAGGTTTGGTCTTGCCAAGGATCATGTTGTATATGGCTCCCCATCTCTCTTGCCCCTCATTACCTATCTTCACTTTGCTGTCATATGCCTAATAAAAAACAATGTTTCCAAATCCTGATTTGAAGATAGAGATCTTTTTTTTCCAACTGAGCTCTACCACCTTCAAAGAAATTAGAAAGAAGAGACAAAAAGAAATACAGAAATTCTCTCATCACTCTTAATGGAACCAACCATAACTGTTCTTACTTCAGCATAAAACTATATGTTTATGTTGGACGTTCACAATAAAAATCAGAAGATTAGGTGATTGGTGTGCACTGGTTTTCTGACACATTAACAAGACTCAGGAGAGGTCACTGAACCAGCCCAAAAATCCCCTTAAAATCACATGTTCACTTTACACTTGGGCTTTTGTATGATGAAGTATATCAGGTTAATTATTGGGCTTTAGAGGTGCTGGTTGTAAGATTTTTTATTACAACGATCTGTCAAGTCTGTGGTTGTAAATGTGAAAAGGTTCTTGATGAACAGATTCTGGTATAGATGTGCTCCAGCTTCTGATTGACCCCTTCATTGGAGTGGTACTCCTCATAAGGCAATGAAATACAAAGAGGGGAAAGATATAAACCAACCAATGTGATTTCGCACATCTGGCGACCCAGAAGTTTTTTTAATGTCTCATAACTACTCTATGACCCTTGTGTTGTCATCGGGTCAATTTTGACCCAAGAGGACAACATGTGTTAACTCAAAGATAAGAAATACTTTTAATTAAATCAGGCTTATTGACCCCAGTCTCCATTTATAATAATTTATACCTTGTGCTTTATAAACAGAACCCAAACCAGGTCCATTTTGACCCGGGAGGACAAAAGTTGCACGGTCAACAGGAAGACAACAGGAGAGATAAAGCATTATCAAGCACTTTATTAACTGTTAAAAAAAATCAATTTGTTTCAACTTATAATTCAAATTAGAATGTAAAATGGAGCCAGAAGTCATCATCACGTTGTGCTGGCTCTGTGAAGTGAAGCTCCTTTTATGAACGTCAGACAATACAGCCTCACTAAACCTCCCACGGTGCCCTACAGAGTCAACCAAACTTTCCGAGAGACTTCACCCCCTCTTGCCCTATCCCATCATGGGAGGTTTTGATTCACAGGACTGACAACCTTATTATGCAGCGCGCTTATTATTGATATTACGCCGCAGAGGCGCGGTTGCCATGGTCACAGAGCGAGAGACATTTAATTTTCTCTCCTCCATCATCATTATCTATGGGGCCATCTGTTGTGGAAAATGAATTCAGCCTCATTTGCATGACTGATAAGCACATTCTTTATCTGTCCCACAGAAGGTCATATGCCATGGATTTGGGGACTAGAGAGAGAGAGAGAGAGAGAAAGAGAGTGAGGGGGGTGAAATGATGCGTGGTCTTACCTCTATGAATGAGGTAAATGGGGTGTGTGTGTGTTTGAGTGTGTATCGGAGCTCGGATGTGTGCATGTGTCTGCATAATGCATATACATGTAATGTTTATGTATGCCCTCTTGTTTATATCCATGCCATGCCTTTGTTCTCGTGTGGATGCTTTTGAATTTACATAAGCACATGGCTGTGTGTGTGTGTACGTGCTGTGTGTGTGTTTGTGTGTGTACCCAACATCATAACTGCATGCAGTAATTTTATGTGTGAATGCATATATTTACACATCAGTGTGTGTGTGTGTGTGTGTGTGTGTGTGTGTTGGAAAGGTATTTTGGGGTTTTACTCCATGCGAATGAGGACAGTTTTCCACCTTCTTCAAGTGCTCTTTTTTTGAGTATGAGTTTTGTGGTGCAGTGTTTAAATTAAAGCTGCATTGATATATTTTTTTATTTATTTTTGGCCACTTGGGGGCAAATTAACAAGCTGCAAACAAAGGACATGACAAATCATCATCTTCCAAAGTACTTAAGGCAGAGGCAAACAGCCTACTTACACATCCTGCAAGCATGGAGCCACATTATGTTTCATTTGGAGCTGTGTGTCTGTCCACCCTCACTCACTTCATTAGCCACCCACTAACTTTATCTCTGCCGTTTTGGTGCTGGTACTGAAGCTAGTGTATAGTGGGTTTATCAGAGCTTTTCCCCCCCGTAAGTTCATAATCAGGATATTAGAAATATTGAGGTTATAAGTTCACCCCCCCTACCCCCCCATAATTGCAACCTCACCCCCCTCAACTTCCAGTTATGTGAATTATTTAAGTTTTTCATCTTTTATCTATTCTGTTAACTTAATCTATTCTATTAATTATGTTTTCTGTGCGTTTTATTTCCCAGCAGGAAGGCTCTCCACACTGCCAGGAATAACTCTGGTGGAGAATGTATACATATATTTATTGGCTTAAAAGTTGTCAAATATGAATCATGTAAAATTCCCATTTTTTCAACAGTGTTGCATATGTGCTATGCGTGGTAATTGTGTGAATTAATCACATATGCAATGTCTGTAAAAATGCATGTGCCTTATGTGTATTTTTCACATGTGAAATGGTGCTCTACATATTATCATGGGATGAAGAGACGTGTGTCACATGATATGATAAATGTCAAGAGGGCTTTTTTCCCAGGGGAGATACAACTATTTGTGCAGTTGCGGCCTCGACTTGTTGCTTTCATATGTTTGTTTGTGTACAGATTTTCAAAAGTAAGAAATAACCTGTTAATTTGTGAGTTTTACACGTACTAATGGGTGATGGTTTAACTTCATCCAGCCTTTACCCTCAACTAAACTAATTAACTCCAGCTTTATAATTAGCCTATAAGAGGGACTGTGGTGAAAATTTAAATTTAAATCTAAATATACTGAAATCAACTAATAAACTACCCACAGTATGTAAGGTTTAAAAAAAAGAAAGAAAGTAACCCGGAAAGAATATTAGTCGGTGACGTAATAATATGGCCCTTTTTTCCTCTTTTTTCAGTTTTTTTTTTTTCTTCCAAATCTGAAATCAGCTGCTGGCCCCTGCTGGATGGAGTTTGGGGTGTCAGAGATAAAAACTATGAGTTTAAATAGGCTAAAAGGCTCTATAGGGAGTACTTGAGTCAGAGTCAGAGTCAGATGATAATTATCTGCACATTCTTCACTAGAATGGACGCCATTCACATTCCGCAGAGTCATTTGATCAATTTTGAATGTAAAAAATATTGATTACTGCAGTTTTAATGAGTCAAGATCGGGGTACTGGCTGTTATAAGGTTATGGTTAGACACATTTTTAGTGGTTAAAGTTATTGTAGCTTTTGGGGCCGAGGACTCGAGCTGTTCAGTCAGGGTCCCCGTAAGTGTAGTGATACAAGCGTGTGTGTAGTACTGTGTTTATCCCCTGAAGCCACTATTGTGAGTATGTGTGGTGGTGCTGCTGCTGCTGTGTGTGTGTGTGTGTGTGTGTGTGTGTGTGTAGGTGAAGTGGCTTCCCAAGGGTTTGTGTGTTCTCTGGTCTTTCATGTCTGGCACATTTGTCATCCCATTCCAACGACACAAGTCTCTCTAACACACACACACACACACATACACACATGCAGAAACACATCATACTGTACATAAGTAGGCTGAACCTTGTTATTCCTCCTCTCTCTTACTCCCAACACACCAGCAATGCAACCTCTCCTCTCCCTTATACATCTCTCCCTGCTCCCTTAAGGTATCACTCTTCTATTCTTCTTCCTCTTTCTCCTACTAAAGCCCCCCCTCCTCCCTCCCTTCCCTCATCCCCTCCCCACCCGCCCCTTCTCCCTAGGTCCCACTGAACAACAAGCCTTCACCTTCTCCCACGCTATCGTCTCCAGTCCCAAAACACACCGTATTCTTTCCCTCCTCCTCCTCCTCCTCCTCCTCCTCCTCCTCCTCCGGCTCTCCCCGACTCTCTCCTGTAGCTTTCACTCTGCCGCATCAACACCTCTAACCTCGACAGCATCCCTCTCCCATGCTCCCTGCATGCCTTCTGCAGCTGCCGCTCTTCTCTTTCACCCACTATCTCCCTCTCTCTCTCTCTCTCTCTCTCTCCCTCTCTCTCTCTCTCTCTCTCTCTCTCTCTCTCTCTCTCTCTCTCTCTCTCTCTCTCTCTCTCTCTTTCTCTTTTTCTCTCTCTCTGTGTTCAGTGACTTCATTCACACTTTAAGCTCAGACAGAAAGTTGTAAGTTTGTTTTAAATCTCAAATGTGTTATGTATACACAGTATGTGCTCACACTTGCAATATTGGGCTTAATCCTTTAAAAATCCTTAAAAAAAGTGAGTAGATTTCCAAAGTGAGAGCATGTTTGCATATGTATGATTCAGGAGATCATACCACATATATGCAGGACTTGTGCAGAAAAAAGCAAATAAGGGGGGAATTAACAAGAGAATTGTGCGGCTTTTAGCTAAACCTGCGTAAATGAGTGAAAAGGATACTGTGTAATTCACAAAGTACCCGCAAATCCCAAACTGCGCTGCCAACTAAATAGCATCTCGATGCGTCTGTGTCATTTGCACGTATGTAGATTAGATAATCCATCCATTGGCCCTGCTTTATGTAAATGAGCCTCATTACAAAAACAGTCAAATTCACAAAGACCCGATTTAATAGCCATAGAGTGAGCTATTAGCTATTTTAGGGTGAAATTATTACCATCTTTAGAAAGATATTCAATTGCCAATTCCTTGAATGATATCAAGGGTGAAATCTTCAGTCAGACTTGGGTTGGTAAGCTTATCTCGGACTTTCAGCTACTTAAAGATAAAAATGCCCCTACAGCAACTGATGGAGCTCAGGGTTCATCCATAAAGCTGCTTTATAACAAACAATCCAATGTTATGAACTTGAATGTGAGTGTAACAGCTGACCTGTGTAGATGTGAAGCAGAACAAAGAACATTAATTAAAGTGAGATCCTGACCTATCCGGTGTTGTTACTGCTGCTGTACCGCATGCGTAAATGTGCACAGTTTGAAAATGCACATATTTTTTGAGCTGCTGTGTGATGCAGCAGGCAGCTGTGGACAACACACACAACATCAGCACTGATGTTTCTGAGAAATCCTAGAAACATTCAGTGACACCTGAAAGATTCAATGACACTTATTGTAAGATACAGATGTTTATCTAACACGTTTCAGAGTCCCATTAATAGCTGTATTTTGACATTTGACATTTCAGTAGATTGATCTTATTAGATGCAAAATACTAGAAAAGAAAAATGAGCAAAATACATGAAAGTTAGTTTGTGATTATGGAGAGCTCTGTGTGTATGCACCTCTGTTCATTAAAGACACATAATTTGAGACTTTTGTGGTCTCTGCAGTTTTTTTTATTACGGATCAATTTGTGTGCTGAAATTTGTAGAAAAGCCTCAAACCCTGGAAAATGCTTGGTTCACTCAATCAGACGCAAAACACATGCAAACTGAGTCATATTATTAGTGTAAAATCTTTGTGAATAGGGCCTTGAGACAGAGCAGATAGCAGTTGCAGATGATTCACAATACACAATACTATTTGCAACTGCAGTCCATTCTTTATAACTTCCTTTTAGTCTGTATTGATGGATTTTACAGCTTACGTCTATTACACAAATCATACTTTTTGGATGAGTTCTTGTCAGCAATGGTCATTGCTGAACCTTCAATAAATAAAAAAAAATTTAAAAATCTGTGTCCATGTTTATCTGATTTCTCTTTTCATGTCATTCTGTATAAGACAGCTTAATTGATTAGATTCATCTCAGCGTTTGAGTGGTAATGCTAATTGTCTGTCTGTTTGATTGATTTGATGGCCCTTTTTTTCAACTTGCAAAATAAATGAATAAAATAAATAAAAGAAAATACTTAAAAATAACATTATTAACCAGTGTAAAACAATAATGTGGGGTCAGATACTGTTTGAGCTACCTGTTTACAAGTGTCATGTTGACATGGATGACTTTTCAATTCATGAAGAAATCTGATTATTATTATTATTATTATTATTATTATTATTATTATTAATATTAATGAAGATGAACATTGAAGCTGTTTTCCATATGTTGCTTTCACTCCTGGTTTTCATCTTTATGTGACACAGCTCTGTCTGTTTCTGTGTGTTAGCAGGTGGATGTGGTTCAGCACCGGGAACTGTCCATCACTACAGCCCACACAGCGTCCTCCACCCTTCCATCCCACAACCAGCCACTGCTGATAGACTACTACAGCAACATGTCAGTAACTGGAACTACTGTCAGTAGATAATTATCACATTTTAGTTCAGTTAGAAATTAGTTATTCTCTATCCAAAAGAGTTCATACCTTCAGAAATGGTAAGTCAGCGTAGACAAACCTTATTAATAACAATTAAAGTTTTACTGTGTAGTATATTGTTACCTTACTTTGCTAGCAAAAAACAACTTTTAACAGCTCAGTTTGCTTTTTCTTAGAAGTAAATAAAGTCAAAAGTTAAAAGGGGGATAATGTATTGTTGCTCTGTTTTAAAATCACTTAAAGTTAGATAAATGTTGAGGCTAACTTTGTTTTAGCTAGTTTCTGGACTGCTATAGCTAGGCTATAAGCTAGTGTTTACTTAGACTTAGCATAAATGACATGCTTCTCATGCATCTGGCATAATAAAACCTTTCAAAGTTGCATCTATATTTGGTTTTATATAAATATTTCTCATGTTTTACATCAATAGGCTTGTCCATACATAGGCCTTCCTAGCTATTCAAGCACAGGTGTAAATCATAATGCTAATTCATGTCAATTAAGATTCAGCTAAAAGCAACGTTAGCATGGCTGTGGCATTAGCATGGCTGTGGCATTAGCATGGAGGAATGAAATGCTGCTGATATCAATGCTGTCAGCAGTAGTCCAAGCAATATTCAGAAATATTCAGACCTTATGTGAAATGCTAAAATACTCCATTGTAAATTCTGCATACACAGCCTTGCTTAAGCAGTTGAACAGTAGTAGCCTATTGATAGCAAATTGTTTCTAAATCTGAAAAGTAAATGTTGTCATTATGCCCTGTGACTGATTATATTATTAGCTTACATATGATATTACTACTTTGCTTGTACTGATGCATTTAACAGCTGTAGCTAGTCCAGTTGGAGCTAGTTTTATATAGCTTAGAGGTAGAAGGTTAGTCTTCGGGGAAAAAGAGAGAAATTCGATTAATTACTTCTAATTTTTTTTTTGTTAAATATTGGATAATTTGACCTCTTTCTACCCAGACATTTATTTTAATGAAGATAATTTTAGAGAGGATAAGTCTATCATATATTGTTAGGTAGAATCTCACAACTCAATGACCAGAATAAAAGATATACCTTGAGATAGAACAGAAACGCTGAGTCTGTACGTTTCAGTCTGTATGTTTCAATGTTAATGGCATTGTAAGCTTTTCGTGTGTCATTTAACACTCAGTTAAATGGTCGTTATCAATTAAATAATAATGTTTTATGGTGTGACACGGTCTGGTTAGGTTTAGAGACAACAACCACTTGGTCAAGGTTGGAAAAGATGATAATTTGGATTAAAATATCTAGAGTCATCGCCAGAAAACAGCTGCTGGTCTCTGCTGCTTTGATGCTTTTGCAACTTTCTACCATGCAACTAACTCTCTTTTTTTCAATTTTTCAGACTTCTGCTTCTTTGCTGACACATGAGTGAGTATCATAACAGCAACTGCCTTTAAAAGCACTTCCAGATCCTAATGTGTCATGATTCCTTAGATGAACAGCTGGTTCCATATCTGCGTGCTCATCTCCCCTTTTTGTTTATTTGTTTAAGAATGTGGGCTAAATTAATTGTGCTTGATTGGCATTAACATAGCCAAATAAGAATTTGAAATAGCTAATACTGAATGTCCTGAGGGCATCTGTGTCCCAACCCACCAGAGTACTTATCATGCCTTCCTCAACTGCCTGGCAGCATTGTTGGAGAGAGCAGTCAGTGCTTGTTGGTTCTGCAAAATACTGCTGTATGGCATTTGATTTGTTTACTGTTATGGGGAAGATCAAAACAATGTGCCTCATATACATGTATACTGGATTGGAGGAGCACAACATAGGCCCATGTCTTTGAATGTTGTTCTGAATATTTATGTGTAAACATGAATTTATTTGAATATGTTATTGGTTGTCTCTGTCATATGAGTGTATGAAAAGTCCCCAATATTCTCCTCTGCTGCCTATAGGGTGATTGAGCCCCCCCCTCCATCCCCTCTCCCCCCACTGCTGGAAAATGAATGAATTAGCACCTCTTGTCCGGTAAGAAATGAACCTAATTTATAATCTAATTACGATGATGTCTCAGGGATCAAATTAACATTCTCTGTGTTTGCATATCTGGGTAAATATGGAAATCATCACGTTGTTATCCACCCCCCCCTCCCTCCCCTTTCCCCCTCTCTCTTTTTCATTCACACAAGAGTGCGCATGAATGTCACCCTCTTTATGGTCGAGCATGATTATATTGTAAATATTGTCTCCTGTTCGGGGGAGCGGTGCATTTCCAGCGCTCATCACCCAACGCATTGGGCTACAACTTAGCCTGTTTCAATACTCATTCATCTTGTGCGCTCTTAATTCTGGTGCTCAGCCAGCCTTGAAGCCTGGAATAGTGGTGGTGGGGGTGAGGGGGGGGGGATAAAAAAAAAGAGGAAAAAAAGCTTTAATTAATAGCCAGAGACTTGCTTTAAGTTTACATCCTGTATCTCTCTCAGCTCTCTTGAATGATCCCAGGCCAAATAATGTGCACTGAACCACGAGTGGAGCTCATTTTGCCTTTTTAAAGGTACAAATTTGTGTCTCTCCCATTTGAAATAAATGCGGCGCACATGTTCCACATGGCTCACTATCACCCCCCCCCCACCACCACCCCCCTCACCATCTCTCTTCTGTTCCTCCATCTCTCCCCTCCCCTCCACATCTCTACCCGGGGCCCGTGGGAAGAACTGACTCTGGGAGCAGACAGTCTGCAGCCCTGAATAAATGTATAAGAGAGAGAAAGGGGAAGGGAGGGCACATTAGCAGGCAGAGAGAGAGAGAGAGAGAGAGAGAGAGAGAGAGAGAGAGAGAGAGATAGAGAGAGAGAGGACATATTGAGTGTTGGAGGACATACATGCACAGTGTACAAGAGAGAGCCAGATACACAGATAGAGGGAGAAAGAGACAAGAGAGAGAGAGAGAGAAAGGAAACCAGTTCAGCCTGTAGGACTGAGAGAGGCGAGAGAGCATTTTTTAGTTTCCTTCAACCATTCCTCTCTCTCTCCTCTCAGAGCAAACACATGCTCATACACACTCCCATCCTCTCTCCCTAACACACACACACACACACACACACACACACACACACACACACACACACACATATAATTGCTTTAGGGGTATACCAGTCGGCTTTGGCAGTCCTCTCTCCTCTTTGTTGTTTTTGCTATTGGTTAGTCTCAGCGGCAGCGCGGCGTGCGCCTTCTATCGCTGGGGTGGGTGCGTGTGTATGTGTGTGTGGAGTCTGCGAGGCGGCGTGTGAAGGATGCCACTAGCAGCACCCGGGTAAGTCAGCTCCCTTCCTTCATTTCCCCTCCTCTCTTCCTTCCTCTTTTTTTTTCTTTCCTCCTCCTCCTCCTCCTCCTCCTCCTCCTTTTTAAAGCTTTTCTTTTCTGTCTGTCGCTTCTCCTCTCTGATATGCAGTGTCTTTATCTCGCTTGGGATACTCGCCTCTCTCCACCTACCGTGCACATCCGCTACGTACCGCTCTCCTCTCTCTCTCTCTCTCTCTCTCTCTCTCTCTCTCTCTCTCTCTCTCTCTCTCTCTCTCTCTCTCTATTTCTATTTCTCAGTGCTCTCTCTGTATGCTCTCTCTCTCTCTCTCAGTGTCTTTCTCGGTCTGCGTTACACCGTCTCCTCCCGACTGCGCTCTCGCCATCCCTGCTTCCCTCGCCTGTTTGCTCCACTCTCTCTCTCTCTCTCTCTCTCTCTCTCTCTCTCTTTCTCTCTCTCTCTCTCTCTCTCTCTCTCTCTCTCTCTCCAGGCTGCGCCTCATTGGTGTGTCCTGATTCCCTTTTTTTTCCATTAGGCTCCAGGCCCATTGGTCGCCTGCCTTCCAACCATTATCTCTACTCCTCCACCCCTCTCTCTTGTCATCCTTTCTCCCTTTTTTTTATTTTTTTTTATTCATTCGCTCTCTCCCTTCCTCTTTCTCTCCCTTCGTTCCCAGTCATCTCTCTCAAGTCGTAAAAATGATTTGCATGCAGGGGGAGAGCAGAACTTTTCAGTGAGCACAGCAAGTGAATCTGGGAGAAAGGGGGGAAAAGAGAGAGAGAAAGAGAGGGTTAAGGGAGTAAAGGGGAAGACTTTGGAGGAAGAAAAAAAAAGAGGAGAGGAAGCGCATTCTGGAGAGCAGGAGGAAAAGTTTAAAGAGAAGACTGCTGTTGGTTGGTAGGTCACTCTTACTTGTGCTTGTTTATGGCATCTTGTGCTTTTGCTTGCCAGTTAATTGAGGATAGCAGCTCCAAGATAGAATATTAGAATATAGAGCAGCTAAATCAATATTTCTATCTTCTGTTAGAGGCAGATCAACACATTCTGAGCTTTAGTTTTCCCACTTCTCGTGCTGTGATGTGACTCATTGTTTAGATTGCTTTGGTTTGATCTCGTGGCTCTGGTGCAATGACTTGACTGAGGGAGGAAAGAAAAGTAACAGATGGCTGAGACCATTTAGATATTTTATTGTTGTTTCAGTCATATTTTTTATGTTAAAATTGCTGGGTTTTTTTTTAACTCTCTAGCATCACTTTAGCCTTAATTAATAGGCCTTACTGTTTGTTTCTCTTTTCTGTTGAGGAGGAAATCAAGTGTGTTTTCCTTTTTAAATACGATGATAAAAAGCAGTTAGAAGTCTAAATTTAAAAAGTTTGTTCTTTTAAGTTTCACTGCACTGCAACTCTCCGAGTTCTCTTTACATGTTAGTTTAGCTGTTTAATATTATGTTGTTGTTGTGGTTAAAAATGAATGGAACTCAATTTAGTTTAGCTGTAAAGTGAATCTGGAGTTTTTAAAGCTTTGTTAATATCATTTGGCGTCCGGTGGAAGTAAACGATGTAACTGCTAGAAGAGAATGAAAAAGTGTGGAAAAAGATCCAGTAAGAGAGAGGAAGGAGGAAAATTTCCTAAGTTCCTAACTTCAAATACACACACACACGCACACACACACACGCACAGTCCTCTTCGTTCTATATCTCATCTGACACACATTATTTCTTCTGGTTAGTGTGCAAGAAAGAAAAAAAAAGACAATGCAGATGTTGTCGTGTGTGACTCCCGTGGGGTGGCATATACTGTACACACACACACACACACACACACACACACACATAAAGCAGAAGGCAGATGCGACGCAACATGTTTCATTCTGTCAAGACAAACAAAGCTCAGATACAAAGTGAGCGACTTGTGTCTGCTCTCCCTTCGCCCCAAAGTGTGTCAGAATGAATGTTTCTCATGTCAACAAATGATGGAGACATTGTTTGGTGCCATCTGGGGATACAGCGAGGGATTCTAACAGCGCTCTCCTCCATGCCAAACTATATTTTTATTGAGTGTCGTCTTATCAAAATACACACTTTAGTAACTAGAAGTTGTTTTATTTTTGTAGATTTGTTGAAATGTCTGTGTTGTAGCTTAAAACAGTTATGAGACAGAAGCTGGAGCAGGAATAATAATAAGGTCTTTGTGTGGAGTAGTTTCCTTCAGTGTCCTGTGTTTGTGTGTGTTTGTGTGTGTTTGTGTGTGTGTATGGAGATGGCCGGGACAAGCTGACTTGGCGTGAGGTGAAGTCATGTTCTTTTTTTGGGGGGGGGGCTCCTTCTTCCTCTAGCTGGAAGAAGGAGGAAATGTCTCGCTCGTTAAAGGAGGAGACTTTGGCGGTCGGTCGGTGCGCCGAGAAAAAAAGTGAGTGTGCGTTTGTGGCACGGCGGTGCCTGATGTGCTCTGCTGAGCGAGCCGAGGACAGGGAGACAGCTGAATGTGATTAAATTATAGAGGGAAAGCACGCTACCCGGGTCTTACTGAGACCAACATTGCGGGAACCCCCCACACTCCCTCCTTCCCTCTTTCTCTCCTACCTTCTCTCTCTATCTCTCTCTCTCTCTCTCTCTCTCTCTCTTGTATGAAAGTCAAAGAGCCCAGCCCCTTCATAATCCCAACAGTCTAGTCAGAGCTGGAGGAGAGAGGAAATTGGGTGTTGATGGGATTGCTGAATATGAACTGTAAGGTCATAAGAAATGTACTGATGTATTATAATGTGTGCCTTCTCTTCACTCTCTGCTCTGCATGCCATCCCTTCATTTATTCTTCTTCTAAATAGTAAATATTCATCTCATCCATGTGTAAATACAGCATTCTACAGATAGTTCCAGAACACTCATGAATGGGTGAGGGTCTTTTTTTTTTTTTTTTTTTTTACTCCAGCCTCGCGTGGGGAGATACTGTATGTCCCATATTCCTCAGCAGCCTAATGAATGAGCAGCTAGAAACCCTCCTGGGGATCTCCTGCATGCAAGCCGGCAGGGATGGAGAGGTGGGGAGGGGGTTATGTGAGGAAGGAGGGTGGGCAGCCACGCGCTAATATTAGCCTCCATGTTGAGCGGCTGGATTTCTCATTCACACAGTATGCTTAGCATGTCTGAGCCATGCAGGCCATAGCATGACTCTGCATTAATACTGCACTGTGATGTGATGTGTGAGCTGAACGGGGATCACGATTGACAAGTGCCTTCACATGCAGAAATATAACCATATCATCATGTATTTGCAAAACATAAACATATATTTAAGACATATTTGGATATGGTTAATTTTACATGTATAAATCTATGTAAAATAGACCAATATGTAAATTATTGTCGCTCAGTTTTAAGTCTGAGGGAATCCATGTCCAGCATACAAGCAATAAGGTGAGGTTTTCTATTACCTAAAAAACAAACAAACAACCCTGAATTTATACAACATGCAAAATGAGTTTGTTGGTGGGAAGCCAGTGAGGGATCACATCCTTGTTGCTTCACTGGGTACTCCTGTTTGGTTGCCTGTGATAAGAGGAGTAGGCTCAGGGGAGAATGGTGCGAACCTCATACATCCCTCTTGTGAGGCTCTTTGCTGGCATGCGAAAAGGAAAGTGTGTATCAGAGGAGGCTGTATTACAGAAGAAATGCATTCTAAACTAGAGCCAAAGGTTGTCAGAATACATGCGGCAGAATGCTTAATGGGTTTCATATTACTATGAGAAAAATTTGGGATTGTTAACTTGTCTTCCATCAACAAAAATCAACAAGTCAAAGCTGATTTAACCTTGAATTACATCCCTGTACACACCTACAGTTATTCACAACTCATGGCCAGACTCACAACATAACCTTTGTCTGTAGCCTCTGCTGTACAGGATTGCAGCTCCCAGTAGATCGTGCTAACTCCAGCTTCCCCACCAGGAGCATATCTCCCCAACACAGAGCAGATCACCCTCTCTCCCCGCGGCGAAGGCTAAGACAGGCTTACAGGCTGGCCTCCTAACATAACCTGCCCTTGACGTCAGGGCTGGTGCTCACCCACAGAAAATGAAGGCCCACAAGTATATATTTGCCCACACCGTCAAGGCTGTCTGCTGCTGTCCCTAAGATGAATCATACCACGACACAAATCGATCAGGCAGCAGCTGGGATTCATTTGAACGCATCCTCGCAAATATCCTTTTAATTCGTTTATTCAAAATAAGACGGCCCAAAACCAGACAGTCTGCGGTCGTGTTGCAAGCTCGTACCCTTGTGAACCTGTGTGTGAAAATACCACAGGGAATCGATGTGTTCTTCCAATCTTCTCAATGACGTGGTCAAGCCGGGGCGGAGAGGGGATTGATCTATTTGAGCAGACACAATGTCAATACTGACGTCTACTCAGTGTAAGATGTAGCCGCTTTCGTGTCCTTCACACATGCATCCTCGCTCCTCTGCTACAGGCTATTAATTATGGCATGTTCATCACTCAATGCCACTAGAAAACGTAACTTTGACCATCGTGGAACTACTACAGTCTTGATAGGGACAAACTAGTCCAAAAATAACACACAGTATATACAGAATATAATACAGAATTGCAGCTTCAGAAATTGCAGCTGCGACTGCTTTTACCTTCAAAACCTGGGACCACTGAATGACTCTCTAGTGCATGACCAAGACATCATTGTTTGGATATGTTTATTGTATATCGTAAATCAATGAAATGGAAATGCTTCCGTCCAGATAAAACTAACTTTTTTATTTCTTTTAAACAAATCATTGCAGTTTGAAGAGAGGATGGGTCATTTTCATGAAAACATATCAGGGATGAGGTTAGTATGTAGGCCTGTCATGATAAATACTTTTGTTGGACAATATATTGTCTCGAAATAATCGTGATAAACGATATTATTGTTATTTAAAGATAATTTTATACCACTGATATGATAATAATACAAGGGGTGGTGGGGAATGGGATTGGAGAGTGGATGATACACTTCTGTAAAAACACAGACTGTCATTGTGGTTGGGTACAGAGTTATTTACTTTTAATTCTTCTACAGTCTCCACTCAGGACGTACACAGTGAGGAATGGAGGACACTACTAGCTTAGCCAATGTGACATTAATAACCTCTTAGCTGCTAATATGAAGTGTGGCAATACTGAGGTCAAAAATGATCATAGTCATGTCCATGTATCATATGATAAATCCATATATAGACATGATGATGCTGATAATTATGTTATTGTACGATAAGTCAATAATTACTGTGACAGACCTGCTAGTATATGTAGTCTTTTGATATGCCAATTTCAATCACACCTATAGAGTGATATGCTTGCATATAATTGGTAGCTGTCATGATATTGCTGGAATTAAAAAAGAAAGGTTACATTACTTGTTACTGGCAAAAGTAATAACATAGATATGGTTGTTCTGGTTGCTTGTAACATGGCTACATAGAGAGAAGTTCGATGTGGGTATCCTTCCTGAGATAGCACAGGTGCCCCCCGCCACACACACACACACACACACATCACACACACACACACACCTCTGTGCCTGTCCTCGGGGAAAACATGATCTATCTCCTGGCGGGCAGGCCAATTAAAAACCAATCAGGCTGCTTGGAGTGCACTGGTAATGGGAAAGCCACGGCGGTGGTGGTAGTGGAGCTGATTAATGGACACTTTCACCTTGTGGCATAACAGCCTCCCACAGGCATCCATCACCCTAGGGGACAACGCTCACCTACACCCCAGGCCCCCCACACCCGTACAGCACTGTCAGACATATTGTATAAGTTGCAAATGTCTGGGTAGATGATGATGAGCATGAAGTGCCAGACTAGGTTAGAGTAGCTTTATATTAGCCTGGCTGACCTGTGGGGCGGTGAGATCATTTGTTGTAAGGTGACTTCCTGATTAAACCTGGGCTGTGTTGCACTGCTGTTTTATTGGTTAGAGATTAGACGTCATTCCAGATAGAGGATGCGCTGCCCAACTATTCTGGAATGTACCTCATGGTATTAATTACTACAACATTTAACCTCCTCTGATATTTACAGGCTTTGGAGATAATGTTGCTGTTGTTGTTGTATTGTCAGGTGAAAGCAGGACTTTCCCACAGGGTCTCACACACACATTTTAACAGTTAAGACACTCTTGCTAAGGAGGAGTGGAAACATTGTGTTTGTGTCTTTCCCTTCAGTGCCATTGTGAGGCAGCAAGCATTCAAAATAAAAAAAATTAAACGGTGTGAGTGAGGTTCGTTCCATTTCAGGAGCTGCTGTGACCTACTTCACACAGCCAGGCAGCTAGCTGTAAATAAGGATTTTCATAACCTGGTTTGGCCTTTTCCCATTAGAGGCACAACTGTGCCTTGAAGAATATTACAAAGAGCACAGGAGCAGCTGTTAGTGCTGCTACGATATCATCAAAGCACTGACCTTGAGACTGTTTGTGTTGTTGTCATGCAATTACAATTAGTTTTAGTACTACATTTAGTATGAACTGCAGGCCGGGTATGCAAACCACCATAGAAATGGAAGGTACTCGAGCAGGCAATTCAATCTTTTGTGCCCCTTGCTGAACCCTCTGTATGGTAATGTTTTCTATGTCGAGTCCCGAGGTACCCTGCCTACGCACAGTCAGCCAGGAAGAAATATCACAGATTCTAATTCCAGCTAGTTAAGTGCGCTAAACCTCCCATCCATAAGACTGTAGCTGAAAATTGACATTAAAACCCTAAGATGAAACTCAGTGATGTGCGTTTGAACAGTTGAATGTTCAGACTGAACTGCTGCCAGTGATGTTAGTTGGTTGTCAAACAAGAATAGGTATTATTAAATCCAAAACTAAAAAACCTCAGCCATTTCCAAGAGTGCTGATTTACATATTCTATAGATAGAAGACAAAATTTGGCTTTGACATCACTCACAAATAAGTAGAAACCTGCTGTTTTTTACCTGTTGTGAGTTCAGGTTTATTTTCACGGTCTGTCTGCTTATCCCCCCCAAAATTGACCCCTTTGGTTTGACTGTTTATAAAGCATAAGATACAGTATCATACCCAATTCTGTGTTAAACCTTTTTGGCCAACTTCATTCAAACAGGTTTTACACATATTTTTCGGAGTGGGCCTTATTTAAATGAAATTATACCTAATTTTTGTGTTCTCTCGGGTCAAAATTGACCCTAGGACAACAGGAGGGTTAAACAGTTATCACTTATCAACTCATTACCACAGGTTTCACTCAATTTTTAGTTAATGCTTGTTGTCTTCCTGGGTCAATACAGACCTGAGGGCAACAGGTAGGTTAATACGCATAAACTTTAGCAAATTGAATCAGTTGTAACATCTGCTCCTGTTGAGATGTTTACCCTCTAAACAATGACAACATGAATCAGAACAGCAACACCTGCCTGCTTCAGTTAATAGCCTCACTTCTGCAAGTCAGACTAGTCCCCACATTGTTTGGGTTAAACAGTCAGAGAGTCTGGCTACTTTACATTCCAGCATATCAAGGTATACAGGAGGGAAGGAAGAATGGAGAAAAGATGAAAAGAAAGAGAGGAATCTTTGCTAGGCTAGGGCAAAGCAGTGTGGATATTGGAAAATGATTACCAAACAGACATCCATTATTCAACAGGGCAATCAGGGAAGGCACAATCTCCTTATTTATGCTAGCTCTGTAAAATCAGATTTGTCGGTTTTGATCATTCTAAAATCTCCCAGTCACACGCCGGCAATATTGGCCGAATATTACACTGTCTAATGGGTAATTGATGACGACATGTGACACCGGTCGAGACGAATGGACGGCCCTACAGGAGCAGGGAGTGTGTGTATGAGGCCGGGGGGGGGGGGGGGGGGGGGGGCATTGTGTTGCAGTTATACATTTCTACATACACAGCTCTCCTTTCCATAGAGACAGTGTGTAGGACAGAATAAATACAGAAATGCATGCGCTGCTGAATGAATAGGGCATTGTACTAAGCAGTATTAGTTTCAATCAGCACTCACAAGTAGTTACTGTTATAAACAATGAGACAGTCAATTCTCATGATCCTGTTATTTTTCTCTTTTTTTTCTCCGTTAACCGAACAGCGTAAAAGTCAAGTTAGTCGGAAAATGAATAGTCTTAAAGGAAAATTCAGATAAATGCAGCTGGTGTGGGGTCTGGGCAGGCATGGGTGTGTGTGTATGTGTGTGTCTGTGGGAATGAATGTGTGCATGATTCTGCAGGCAGGCAGACATGATGTGCTCTGAGTCGCAGCATCTCTGTGAGGGTGGCCTGACCTCTGCCTTCAGCTCCGCTTCACAGGACAGCAGCAAATGAGAGGTGTCATCGCATGACAGCAGCGCAGCCCCTCTTTAGGACTGACAGCTCATTGAACACACACACACATACACACATACACACACACACAGGCTCAGGAGGTGACTTGTTAATTTTTAACTGGGTAAGGGTAAAGTTTCGGATTGCAGGATTATCATATAGGCCTTGTTTAATTCTTGGTATTACAATTGCAATTAGAATTTAGATTTAATAGAACTGCTATTAGGCTAAGTATGTTGTGTAGGCTTATTCTTTATTTTTTATTAAGCTTTTTAATAATGCTTACTTTTCAAAACATACTGTAGTTTTGGCAATATATACCTTACCTTGAATTATGTAACTGTAGCAGCTCAGTGCTGTTAGTGCAGTGTCATGGTAGTTTGAGAAACTGTCACTAAATTTAATCATGTAACTCATGTACATTGACACGAATTTTCACAATTCTTTCGTGACACTGTTTTATTTCAATTGGAAATATCTTTCGTGCCTACGCCACGTTTGACTGGCACACCATCTATGAGGTCTTTATAATGTACAAATTTGGAGGTGGTGGGATGGGTGGATGGTTAGATAGATAAGACAAAAGATGGACTTAAATGTTTTCCACTGTAAGTTGGGATGTTTTTTGTAGGGTGCTTATGTTGACCTGACGTATGTTAAGGTTGCTTAACTTTGGGGAGTATAATTTCATCCAAACTATTATCTATCCCCCAAGTGTTATTTGTGCCTAAACCTAACCAGACCTTAAACACAGCATTGTCACATCATAAAATATCAATATTTTATCTGTGATGGGTCCCAACTGACAAAAGATACTTCCTGTTGAAATCAATTGGTTTAAAAAGTCTTGCTCAGTGTCATGAAAAAAATGGAAAAGTCGTGTCCATGTACTCGATTCTATAGATTACATTTTATGACTGTTTCACAGAGATTGAGACTCTGTTGTTAACATTACCTGCTCCACTCCCAGGCTGCATCAAACATCAATAGTAAAAACTTTATCTGTAGTCATGTCTCCCCTAAAAATATTAAGTTACAGAGGTGGCTTTGTCTCAGCAGCACAGATGCTACTAAATGAACACAGAAATATTATATGTATACTACAGGCAGCAGTGTGTCTCTATGAGCCTTTCACTCTTTCACGACTACACGTTGCTACTTGTCATTTTGATCATAAAGATGACCCAACTCTATTGAGTATATAGGGTACAATATAATATAAAATTGAGTATTTGTAATGCATAGTTTAGAGAATATAACAGATTCAAGATGAAAGTGACAGAAGGATGGGAATGAGAGAGAAAAAAACTCAGTTACAAATCTGTAACTGAGTCTGCTACTTCAGCACCATGGACAGCACCATGGATTTATCAATACATGGCATGGTAAGGCTGTTGATATTTCACAGCCAGATTCTAACTTACACAAACCTCAGTCAAGTAAAGGATAAATGAGTCAGGCAGACTGGACTAACATATTCAACTAAAGATGGCAGGTTAATATGAGAGATGCATTTTGGTCAACAGCGAGCATGCCCCCCCCCCCCCCCCCCCCCCCTCCAATATCACCTACTGCTCACACATATGTGGAATCAAATGTGCGAATGTGGGCAGGCATATGTGTACACATGCATGCAAACATGCAAGTTGCAACAGTTGGAACATAAACAGACATAGATGCATAAATATTGACTCACACACACGCACAAACACTTTCACACAAACTCTCAGGAAAACAGCGTGGATCGATAGCTTTGTTTCGTCAACATACAGCTTTTGTTTGCGGAACAATGATGTGGATTCAATTTTGACCACTTAGTGCTTATGGCTTGCTTTGACCAGCTCCCAAAAATCAAACTGAGACACAGAAAGGATTGTGTCAGACAACAATCTAAGCACACTCATTTTTTGATTCTGTTCCTTTTTCAAGGAGTGTCAGAACAATCTTTTGAATTGGAAAGGCCATTTGAGTTTTGATAATCTGTCTTTCTGTTGTGCACATTTTAGTCAATCACTTTGTTTTGGAGCCCATTTTTGGGAGCCCCATCGTTGTGTGACATTTTGTCAAAGAGGCTCAGTAATCGGTAAATCATCACACACAGCCAAGAGAATACAATCTTACTGTGTCATCAAAGATTAAAAAATGAAGTTTGTTGTTACTTCTTCAGGGAATTACAAGAGACAGAATACGATTTCAAATTATGAGGAGAAAGTAGGCACTGTCTTCTTGAAAGAAGCTGATATTTATATTACTAATAATAGTATGTTAAAGTTAGGTTACTTAAAAAATATTTAGTTAGGGCTGCAACAAACAGTAAATTAACGCTAAATTAATTATTTGGTCAATATAGTGTCATAATATATCGAAAAATCATGATCATATCCAACAAAAAAGAGTCAGTTGACTGTACAACTTTTGTCCTCCTGGGTCAAAATTTATCCGGTCCAGTTTTTGTCATTCCAATTTATTACCACAGATTTCACGATGACTCTTGGACATTATTGTGATCATTGTGTTAAATGAAATTATACTGCATTTTTTAGTTAATGCCTGATGTCAAAATTGACCCGGTCTGGTTTGACTGTTTTATAAGGCATATAAAGGTATAAATGATCACCTAATTATGTGTTAAAAATTGTTAGCCAATTCATTTCAATTTTTCACCACAGGTTTCACATCTTTTTTTAGAAGTAGGCCTCATTTCAATGAAATTATACTTCATTTTTGTGTTCCCTCCTGGGCCAAAATGGACCTGAGGACAACAGGAGGGTTAAAAAAAAAAGTGACTGATTATCAAATTTGCTGAGAATGAACTTTCTGTTGATCCACTAATGAATGAATTTTAAAAACGCATTTAACTTTGAACTCCTCATTATCTCTTGACAGTGCACTGTTATGTACTTTACACTGGTTAAGTAAGGTGGCACCTGAGGGACCAGAGTGTTAAATACGCTGGGAGAAGGAGAGCGGGATAAAGACACACCTCACATGCTTGTCTACATGTTTTATACACATGCTCACTGTGTGGTTATTTTTGAGAAAGAAAGTGTGAGTGTGTTAGAGGACAAAGAGGCTGCTCCTAAAAACTAGGGCATATCCACCTGCCACCTGGAGGCCTCCTCAGATTCGGGCCCCTGAAACAGCTGACAAGGCAACTCTGCCTCCCTCAACACCTACTCATCCCCAACACACACATATATTTCTAGTTGCTCCCTCTCTCCTCGTGTACCCTCTCCCTTTCTGTCCTTCCTCTGTTCCTCTGCTCCCTCTGTCATCTCCTTTATCTCAGCCTGTCCGTCTCCCAGAACCTTGTGTGTGTGTGTGTGTGTGTGTGTGTGTGTGTGTGTGTCTCTCTCTCTCTTTCTCTGTGCTCTGCCCTCTCTATCTATCTATCCTTTTGCTCTGACTCTGACTGCAGTGCATCTCTGTTTCATTGTTATCATGCTCTCTCTGTAACAGGATTTCCCCCTGTCCTAGTAGATGATTAGTTCAAATAACTGTGAAGGGGAGGAGTGTGTGTGTGTGTTTGTGTGTGCGTGTGTGTGTGTGTGTGTGTGTGTGTGTGTGTATGTATGTGTGTTTGGTGCAAGTTTCTCCCCTACACTTCTTCATCTCAGTTCAGCGGTTAACGAGGGGGATGGATCACATATTTACTGTTAACAAGGAGGATGCCATCGTTTCTCATTCCCACTCACCAATCGCACCCCCCCCTCCCCCCCACCTCACACAGTCCCCATGCATAATGAATCAGACCCTCTGTGTCAGCGTCGGCCTCTGCATACAGACAAGAAAGTCAAAGTGTAGCAGCAGCAGCAGCAGCGGTGCGATCTGCTACAAAATGCAAAAGAGAAAATGTGAAGCGACTCACTCAGAGCCGGATTCTCGCTCCCCTTACTTTCCCATCGCCGCAATGTATTCAGGTCATCGGCAGGTCTCTGTTAAAACTGTGTTCTTTGCTCTGCCCCCGTGTTAAGCTCCCGCATCTTGTTTCATTTTTTACTCAAATCTATATACCCCCCCCCTCCATCCTCACCCTGAATAAATAGCTCTACACATTTTTTAGGAGTTTCTTTTTAGTCTTTTTAGCCCTTGCCACCGCTCACTCGACGAGAGAAAGGCGCTCTGGCCCCCCGCTCGTGTGTAAGTGACCTAATTTTCCTGCTCGGCCCAGCATTTTCCGACGTGAGCCGTTCCAAAATAGCTTGGCTACAGCAAAGCGTGGCAAACTCATTTCCATCTTGCATAACAGCGACCAAACATCCCCCCCCCCCCCTTCTCAACTACCTCCTCCCCAACTCCCCCACCACCCTACTCCCTTCTTTAAGCTCAATGGCAAGATGGCACATACTCACACAGGCTTGAATATCAGCTTCCCACCTCATTGTAAGAGGAAGATGGTTATATTATGAATTTCTACCACTTCATTTTCATCCCAGTTTCTACATCAGCATCATGTTTGCTGTTTATCTTATTTATTGTATATGTCATTTCTGACTCAGTGGATCAGATTCATAGAATATACAGTGTGTGTTTCAGCTGCAGTAGAAAATAAAGGAGCGGATACACAGCCACACTGCACAGGTAGCAGTAGAATCAAAAGGCTTCCAGAAGGATCGAGGGCAACATATTTCAGACACAGTCCATACTATGATCTATATTTTATACCATAACAACATCAAAATACCTATTCATACGCTATAAAAGGGAAAAAAAACCATTACATGGCAAGCCCTGTATAATATCACAGTTAGACGTCATTACAGAACAGCATAAGGACCTACATGCAATTGGCCCATATCTACTCCCTGTCATTGAATTGGCTTTGGATTGAGATAATGAGGAGCAGGGGGTTGAGAGAGGAATCATTATTTTACCCATTGCTGCAGCTCTTCTTAACGGGGTCTGTAGGGCGCCTTCACAAAGCTAATGTAGAGAAATGGAAACAGATGGAAGGGATGATTATTTGATCTGCAAAAGAGCTCTTGGTGGGCTTTGTAGTAACTGGACTAGACTGCTTAGAGGCAAGAGAGTGGGTTGTATATGTCTGTGGGTGTGTGTATATGTGTATGTGTGAGTGTGTGTGTGAGTGCGTTAATGTGCCCGGGTGTGGGTGGCTATTGTGTGTGGATGCCCACATGCATGCATGCGCGAGTGTGTCTGTCCATCTGTTCGCGTGTTTGAATGCATCACACGTGCCTGAGTGTGTGTGTTTGTGTGTGTGTGTGTGTGTGTGTTTGTGTGTTTGTGTGTGTGTGTGTGTGTGTGTGTGTGTACTCCTAATACAAAAAATAAGATTATTTGTTTCACTCTCCAAACATATGGCGGTGTAATTGGGATTGAGCGACGAGCAGTGATACGGGTAGAAATCTCATTCACAGTATACACACAGTGCTCTAATGCTGTTTAATTCTATGGTGCCGTGCTTCCTGTTAATTCGGTAACCGTGGGCACCAGCAAGGCCGATTTTTAGTGTGTGAAGGGCGCCCATTCTGAAAATGTTCATTCACAGATGCATATTTGCGCAATAGCACTCACCCTGTTCAAGTCTCATCTGCCTCACTCCTACACACATGCCGTATATATCCTGTACATGTGTGTCTATACGTATATAGAATTGAAAAAAACCCAGTGCTGTCACCTCTACCGCGCCAGGTGTCCATCCCAAAATAGACCATTCCCACTGTGAGAGATACATAAACATACAACATATAACATACAGAGGCTCTATAATGACTCTATACTATACAGCCCACACACACACACACACACACACACAACAGAGAGAGAGAATTGGTCAGGCTTTATATTATTCTATTGATTTTACTGCACTGCTGGAGCTGTCTCCATGCTTCTCTACACAGTATTCACAGCTGCACTGCGTAGATTGGCCTTGACATGAGCGAGTGGCACACACACACACATCAAATTACTGTACAGTTAAGCATGCAGATAATCCCGAAAACACACACACACATTCACGTTTTACAGACAGTAGAGGGACACACGTACACACACACACATGCACTCTGACAAAACATCCAACCTTCTCACTTTATCCCACTCTCTTTGTCAAATACACACACACACACACACACACACACACACACACACACACACACACACACACTGTGAGTGAATGGGGTACATTATCACATGTGGTTCCCTGTCAGGCAAGGGGTTGGAGGACGTGGCTGGCTGGTGTGTGTGTGCGTGACTGGCGGGCCACACCTGTCAACAGTACTCCATAGGCTGGGTGCTGATGCTATCTGACAGCCTGGCTGCCATGGCAGGATGTGTGTGTGTGTATATGTATGTGTGTGTTTGTGTGTTCCGTGACCGTTTGGATGAGTCACTGTTATGCCTCCGCTGCTATGTTCCCTAGAGGACCCTCTAGTGTCTGACTGGTGGTTTCATTGTGTGTGTGTGTGTCTTTGTGTGTGTGTTTTTTTTCTGGCTGTGTGTTTGGGGGCCCTATTAACAGCTGGCCTCTTACTCACACAGTAAACAAACACGTTAAACCATCAAAATTTTGAGCAATCTAGTCTCTAGTAGTGTTTGCACCTCTGCAACACATTCAAATATGCAATGTGCCCAAACATTCACGCTCTTCATCTGCTTGTGCGCTCCTAGCTGTACCAGGGCAACCTGCTCTAATTCATGGTGAGGATTTACATTGAAGAACACCACCTTATTGCCAAATTGGCTCATTGTAATGTGCACTACATTGCTTTAAACTTAATGTTTTAGCCCACTTCACACGGCGCGAAGCAAACGACTACTTTCTGGATTCTACTCTCCACCATCCTTCAATCATGGCCGCCACAGACCCAGCATTATGAAGCAGCTGTACCCTCCAGTGCCTCTCAGCAGCACATGCATTTGGCTGAAATATTCAGCCCCGGCTCCCAGCGTTACCTTGCATGTATAATTACCGGATATGCTGCCTGCCGCTGATAACTCTCCCAAACAATGTTTGAAGGGGGAAGGCGGCGATGAATTCCCAATGAAGTGTGAAAAAGACTGATTAAAATTGCCGTGGTCAAAAGCCAAGCGCACCAGTGTGTTCTGCTCTCGCGGACCAGGGGAGACGGAGAGACAGAGAGACAGGCTCTGCAGTGGAGATAGCTCGCTCTCTTCTATACTGTGCTCGGGATTGATTTTTGGTGGTTGGGTCTGTTTCTATTTTGGTCCACGGAGGAAATTATGTTGGCATATATTTTTGTGTTGTTTTTTTTTTTTTTTTTGGCTGAACCATTGTCATAATGAAAACACACACACGCACACACACACACACACACACACACACATATTCAGTGCAGTCCTTGAACATCCAGTTGGTAGGACAGAATAAATGCTCAGTAGTTGTGAGACTGTTTTCTTGTAAAAACATTTAAAAATGGTTGTTGAGGACTATATTCTATATTATTTCATAGTTTCAAGTGTGAGATTTTCCTCCTTTCATGTGTGCTTGATGATGTAAACCCCCCCCCCCCCCCCCACACACACACACACAGTATGTATGTAATTGTGTACCTGTGTGTGTGCGTCTGTGTACCAGAGCCTAGGCGCCTGGGAGCCTATTTGCCGACAGTAGGGAGGGGATGGATGGCGTCTCGTTCAAGGCGTGTGGGCGTCAAGCTCAGGGCACCTAATTACAGCCCCGGCTCCCACAGCCCGCCTGCGTCTCCCTCGGCCCCCGTGTTTGGGTGCATCTTCCCTGGCAGTAGTCAGACGATACGCTCCCCTTGTCTCCCAAGCTTCGGTCTCAGGAGGGCTCCACCTTAGCACAAAGCACTGCTGCGTCTGATTAGCCAGCTTAAATGAGATCCCTAGCTAGCTGGGGCTATATTGTCATTCTCTTTGTTGACAGTTTTTGGAGACGAGCTGCCAGACAGCCACCCGCCACATTTAGCTCGTTAGCTTGATCAGTCGATTTTCTATATGAAGCCTAACAAACATTGGCATTACAAACCTTCAGGGAGCTCATTTGGGCTACTCTAGTTGAGGAACTAGTTAGCCAAGCAACTAGCGATGTACCTCTGGGCTAACAAGCTCTGACTTGATTTGAAAGGGCCTTTTTTTTCTAATATATATTTTCTTCCATTCTTTTCTTGTGCACTGATGTACAGTTCAATAATTGGTGGTTATTAGTGAGCTTGCTGGAAGAGAAGCTGGGTAGCTGGTTAACCCTTTCCTCCCCTGAAAAGGACGGCAGTTGTCTTTCATCTCATTTCAGAGGATTAAAAAAAAGGGTAGAGAGATGGCAAAGAGAGTGAGACAGAGATGGATGCCTTTAGTGGGGGTTGGTTGTTATTATTATTTTTATTTATTTTTTTATTTTATGCCAGCAGCAGATGCCAGGCACAGTGGTTTGAACCGGGCACAACACAGCTGCCTTCTCTGCATCTGGGCAACGGATAGAAAAGAGGAGGGAGGAGAGGAGAGAGAAGCAGAAGAGAATAAGAAGAAAGGGGAAAAAAAGGCAGGGAATGAGAATGAGAGAAGGAGAGATGGAGCGAGACAGTGCAGGGAGAAACAGAAGGGAACACAAGGGAAGAAACAGGAGGAGAGAGAGAGAGAGAGAGAGAAACAAAGGCTGACACAGATAACATCTATCAGCACAGCAGAAACATGGGCCGGGTTTACCATTATAAATAGAGAGATACCCACAAACCCCCCAACCCCCCCCCCCCCCCCCATCTCTCTCTCTTCCCCTCCTCCTCCTCCCACCTCATCCCTAGTTTAGCATTCCCTTCCAAAAAGCTGGGAACCCACTAACTGGGCCAATCCACAACAGGGATTAGCTATCTAGCTTGCAGAGGCATTTAAATGTGCCTCATGCAGCTACATGTGGGAGTGACTGTAAACACAAACATACCGAGGTGTCAAGAAAAGAAGAAGAAAAGAAAGACAGAGCTTACTCTATTGTTTTTTTTTTTTTAAAGGATGTCACATAGAATGGTAACATTATAGAACAAGACAAAGAGAATCCAATATCGTAGCTTTAAAAAAAAAAAATCTGTTTTAACATTTAATACAGTAAAATGTGCTCAGGAAACAGGCGCAGAAACATACAGAATATTAAAAACAGGAAAATGTTTCACCAGTATGAGAGATGAATGAACGATTGTGAATATACCAAGAGATAAATACAATGTATAACACATTAGAATGATAAAAGACTGAGGAGACAAGCGTTCAAAATTTTTTTGACCTATATATTCTGTTTAATGAATATACTGTATATGTGTGTGTACGTGCACATTGCCCAGGGGAGAAAAAAATGTGGCGAGTCGCTCTTTCAAAGCTGCCTATCGAGCTGTGTGATATGCAAAACAGAGATAGATTGAAATTTTCTTTCTCTCTCTCTCTCTCTCTTTCTTTCTCTCTCTCCCCCACCTGTGGACAGCGGCGCAGGGCAAAAGTCAGCGCCACTGAAAAGGGAATTACACACTATTATTATTTCACAGTATGTATAATTTCAAAGACCCTTGCACCACAGCATGCTTGTTTCTCTCCATCGGTCTCACTCTCCTCTCTCCTCTCCCTCTCTCCCCCTATTTTTTCTTTTGTTCTACCTCTATTAGAGTTGTCCTTGGCTGACGAGCGAGCGCGGCGCCGCAGCCTTTGGTTGAGAGGAGCCAGTCAAACGCTCTCTCTCGCTCTCCTGTTGAGACAAGAATAGGATATGGGGTGGAAGAGAGACAGAGAGAAAAGGATAGCAAGAAAGGAGAGAGAGCCCTTTTTTTTCAATTCAGCAAACATCTTCCCAAAGCCAACGTAGAGCTGTGAATGAGATGGGAGTGTTTAGCAGGAAGTTGGCCTGATGACTAAGTGTCTGAAGACAGGGGAGAGCTCCAGGCATGTTGTTTTGGAGAGACAGTGAATGAAAAGACATTGTCTGCCAAGAAAGAAAACCTCCAAAATTGCGGCGCATTATTCCCCAAGAGGAGCGTGGAACGTTGAGGTTCCGACCTGGAAAACCTGCGCCTCACTTGAGAATGGCAAGGTGGTAGAATATTAATACAGAAGGAGATAAAAAGATAAAGCAGGCCTCAAATTATTTATAACAACGTGTCAATATGAGCGTTTGTCATAAATTCATTAATCCACTCGTGCCTCGGTGGATGTAAGAAGATTTGGCGGTGTCGGTTGAGTGTGGGAAAGGTTATGTGGTGTCAAACCTCTAGAGATGAGATTTAGGCTCCATTCACAACAACAATCCTCTTTCCTGTCATGTCAGTAAATCTACGCGAGGTGAGGAGAGGCGACTGTAGAAAGGGGGGGTGAAGGGTGTGTGTTTGCCATTTTTACAAAGCGCTTGGACGCAGACAGGCAGTACTGTAAAACAGGCGAATAAACAGACAACAAACAGATGGACACGCAGACAGGTAAACAGGCAGATAGACGAGCGGGCAAACAAATAGAGACGCAAGCAGATGACGAATAGACAGGCAGATAGTCAGGCAGATTGGCAGAGCGGCTGACAGCCTGGCCGCTTTTCCGGCAGCGAGGTATTGGCTAGAAAGAGTGGCTGGCAGGCAGACAGGCAGATGGACAGGCAGGCACGCAGAGAAACAGACACGAAAAGCAGACAGACAGGAGGAGCGAAGGAATAACGGAGAGAGAAAGAGGGAGAGAGAGAAAGAGGGAGAGAGAGAGAGAGAGACAGGCACACAGACAGAAAAGGCAGGCAGAGAGGCTGCCAGACAGACATGCACCGTTGGTAGCAGGACAGGCAGTTGGCATAGGAAGGAGACACGGGGACAGCAAGTGCCTCTGGCAGCGAGGGAAGAGCGAGATAGAGGGAGACAGAAATAGAGGGAGAGAGAGAAAGAGAGAGAGAGAGGGATGAGGTCAGTGCACGGCTGGCTGGCTGACTGTTGATCTGTGGCACTGGGCTGGCAGAAGAGTCTCCTCAGGGAGAGAGCAGCTCCACACAGCCTCCGTTTCCACCTCCCCTCCCCTCCCCTCCATCCATCCCTTCATCCCTCCATCCCCCAGCTGGGCTGGAAAGACAAGCCTTATGAGGAGAGAGACTTGTAGCAAACAGTGTTGGAAATTAGGAGTCAGAGTGACAAATGCCATCCAGAAATGTTTGGGAGAATGAAGACGGGAATGAAAGCATCTCATTCAGGGTATTAATGTGGGAAAGGTCTTCCCTCCTCTCCTCTCCTCTCCTCTCCTCTCCTCTCCTCTCCTATCCTCTCTTCTCCTCTCTTCTCCTCTCTCCTCCTCATCTCTTCTCTCTTGTTTCCTTCTCTCCTCCCCTTCCCCTCCTCTGTCGTTGAAGGATACCTTGATAGAAGTGGCTCCAACATAGGGCTCTACATCTAACCCAAGCTTTTAGATGACAATATATATTATATGTTTGGATAATATAGAAATATGAATTGTATAGTTCCTATAATCCAATGTACAATTGGTTCCTTATTGTACCAATCTGTTGTAGTTTTATACATTAACATATAATGTATTTCTGTGTAACAAAGTCAGAAACAACCAACTTTTAAAATTAGCCACTGTCAGTAAATCACATTTACATTTATATATCATGTTCACTTTTATTATACTGTACTTTTAAAGCATTTTGTTGATGCACATATACAGATGCGATTTAGACTGACAGCAACAGCAACATGAGCCTTCAAGATCACCAATACTGGAAACAATCAGTACAATGTAGCCGTAAAAGCCAGATGAAGCAAATACTTATCTGGAAAGATCATATACCTCATATAAAAGTGTGGAGAGGGTAAAAATAAACTAAAATGACTATGGAGAAATTGTTTCATTTGTTGTTCAAAATGGAATTTGAGTAAGCACAGCTGTAACTGGTATTTGTCATATAGTATTTCACGATCGTGTTTTGTAGTGAAAATGCATTGCAAATGTTGAGAACGCCAGGAGGAATGTGTGCGACTTGCTTAAAAGCCTCAGGAGGTATTTTCAGGACAGTTGAAATATTGAATCAGTATGTCGATATGTGATTTGAGGTGCTGAGGATGTTTTTTTTTATGGCTTTCTCTCGGTTAGAGTTACACAAGGTTAATGTTACAGCCGTGTCTATGTGTGTGTGTGTGTGTGTGTGTGTGTGTGTGTGTGAGTGTTTTGCTGCAGGGTGCAAAGCTGCTCCAAATGTCCATCTGCCGAGTTCACAATCCACCTGAGCCCGCTCATACATGCACATGTGCAACACCCCCACTACACACACACATAAATTCATGCAGTTGCACCCATGCTCACATACACATTCACACACACACACATACACAGCTCATTGTAGCCCAGAACCTCCAGCATTCTGTTCATACCTGTACAGCCACGCTGAGCGTTTTCCTTGTTTCAGCTCTATTCAGACCGCTCTCCATTCTCACAACCATTTGCATAAAAACATCCCGCCTTTTCTCAAGCTGTCACCTTGATGTAGCTGCAATACGCAGTGTGATATCAACATAACAAGTTTTCTGACAAGAATCCAGAAATGCACATATACATATTTCACAACAGGTGTTAAAAGAAGTAAAGGGGATAGGAAAGAATGCGGGGGACGAGCCCAAACACACACACACACACACAGACAAAGCAGAACACACGGACAAACACAAGACATTCACACAGTGTATGTCTACGTGTACGTTTACATACACACAGTCCGTGTTTGCAGATGATTGTTTTTTCAGCTTGTATTTCAGTGTGGGCATTTGTGCTTGGCACGCTCGTTGCCAAGCTGATAATTATTGAAACGAGCTTGTGACTCGCTGTTGGTGGATCTCTGCATCAAATTCTTTTACAAGAGCAGCACTAAACACCTGTTTCTACTCTGAAAATTTAGTATGTTTTTCAGCAGCACTAAGCATGGTGGAATCAGTATATTCTCAACTTGGTTAAAGAAAAGCAAGCAAATACTAACATTCAAATAAATGCTGCTCTTATGCGTGCAGCGCTTACATATTCATTTACTGAGTACAGAGCCAGCCAACATCAGCTCTACTGTAGCCAAACAAGTGCCAGAGCAGCTGACATTTAGAGCTCTCTGATCATGTGCAACATATTTGAATCCCTTTATTTCACTCGGATTTTAAGATTTGTCTCTGTATAAATATGTTTACTCGTTATTGTGGGACACCTTTATTATACAAGTAGATCTGAACATACTCCACAGACTACTTTTGGCATTGTGAGAATTTGCACTCCAGACATTGTTAAGAACTTTCCTACTTACTGTCTACACAGAAAGACTGAAACATAGATGGAGGGAGGGATGATGCCTTTTTCATGCAGCTACTGGACCAAGGCCCTTTGCTGTCTAAACAGCTGTAGAGTAGAAATTGGAATAATATAGCAATTCATTTCTGTCTTTTTGTGCATATTTTTGGATGTTTGTGCCTCCCGATGATTGCCTGCATTCATACTTTCCCTTTTTTACAATATCATTGGTACTCTGCTTATTCTTTGTCTGAAATTATCATTTTGTTAGTTTTAGACTGTATTTTGTTCAGCTAAAGTTTTTGTTTATTTTTATTTTACTAAAAATGTTATATATTCTTTAAAGCCAGATACTGAAAAAGTATTGTTTTGGAAGCTGTAACCAAAACTCAGATATCATATGAGCAATATTAACAAAACATTTATCCCTTACATACTATTCAGGGTCAAATTTGACCCGTTTTTTACATTAGCAGGACTTTTCCTAATGTGGCCCACAGTATTGAAAAATAAATAAAATGCATCATTTAAAACATTTTGTGCACCTAATACACATTTTTATTGATGCAAATGTACAAGTTTGACCTGTGTTTACTAAGAAAAAACATGTTGCATTGCAACATGTTGTTGTATTCATCATATTCTATAAAATGTTCCCCTGGACCACAATATAGTGATGGTGAATGTCTGTTTTCCATAAGGAATTGGTGTAGAGACTAATTATGAGTCAGAATATGAACAATATGTAAGAGTTAAAATGATACTGTGCTTTAGACAGAGAACATGGAGAATGAGAGAGGAAGGAGCTGCTACTAAAGGTAAAAAAAAATGCCCCAAAAAATATTTAAAAAAAAGACTCAACTTCATGATTCATGAATGAAACAATGTTCAACATTACTCAAACACATGAAGTTTTACCCCTCAGTGACAAACAGCCCTAGATATTGAGCCTTAGACTGCTGGCTTTATTGTAACAAACTCTTAACAGCACTGCTAATAAAGGCCAACAAGGAATCTACACCCACAGAATTCCATTGACACCTCAGCAGATTTTCCAAAGATTTCCGCAGATTTTTCACACCAATAAAGATGCTGCTTGTAAAACTCAAAATGTTAAGACCCAGGGAAATAAAAAATCACTGTATCCTTGTGTTAATTGCTTATTTATCTCTTTATTTTATGCCAATTATATGACAAAAACTTGGAAAAAATCTGAATATTTTTACATCATTATGTCTTTTCTCTTGTGAAATAGTTTCAACTTTTTGCTCATAATGTATTCAGAGGCTTTTACAGAAGTTCAGCCACTCAAATGTGACATTGTACACACTGGACATATAAAACCGCACTTCACTACTTGTGAGTCATAGTAGCTAACAGAGTAATATGGAGAGAGATAGGATGAGATATGTGTTATATCAGTGGGCACAAACTGAGCTCTAATTCATTGAAAACAATGTTATCGTAAATGAATATTGTCTGTCACATAGCAGAATTCCTAAAGTTTTCATTCTAGATCACTGCTGAAAACTTGCTGATAATGTATAGTTAAAAAAATAAAAGCATGGAAGAAGAATGTAAATCAGTTGTGACTCAAAAACAGTGCTGAATAAAAACCAAAGTGACAAATTCAGAAGGAATAAATCAAATTTCATGGTCAGCCTGTGTGTTTTTCTACTTATTTGTGGAGTGACTTTTTTTTTTTTTTTTTGAAGTGGCAGTGTTGAACATTTCAGACAGGCCAGTTGCTGCTGCTGATGCTGCGTGTGTGCGTATACCTCTGGAGAACGCTCTCCGGCTTTCGGGGAGCTATTTTGAATTACCGTGTGATTCATTCAAATCGAAAACAAATTCTGTCTCAGGTTGTCCCGACGTCTTTGACTTAACCCACACTGGAAATATAGGTCCTATTTGAGTGAAGAGAGCGACGGGACATTTTCTATTCCGTTTCTATTAGGCTGCTATTTTTGGGTGCCACAGGATACCCGGAGACTGTGTAGAGCCTTGTCAGTGACGAATGTGTTTGTGTGAGAAACAGGGGTGGGGTGTCTTCCCACAGGAAGATATGCATGTGTGTGTGTCTGTGTGTTTGAGATGGATGGAATTGAAGGGGGATAGTCAGTGTTTTTCTATCTCTCCTGCAAGACGGCGTGTGTGTGTGTGTGTGACAGAAAGAGAGAGAAAGAGCATGTGTGTACAGTAGCAGGGTGTTCTCCCCCCCCCCCCCCTCTCTCTCTCTCTTTCTCTTTCTCTCTCTCTTTTTCTTTTTCTGCTTTCTGGCTCGCTCCCCTGGGTTGATTCAGTGTGTGTGTGTGTGTGTGTGTGTGTGTGTGTGTGTGTGTGTGTGTGTGTGTGTGTGTGTGTGTGTGTGTGTGTGTGTGTGTGTGTGTGTGTGTGCCCATTAGCTTGCCCGAGTGTGTGTATACTATAATGTGAATGCCAGCTCTGCGATGTGTGTGTTTGCCTGCCTGCTTCAGTGCCTGTGCTGAGATACAGCATGCCAAGCTGTGGGTACCTTTTTGTGTGTGTGTGTGTGTGTGTGTGTGTGTGTGTGTGTGTGTGTGTGTGTGTGTGTGTGTGTGTGTGTGCGTATGTGTGTGTGTGTGTGTGCAAGTGCCCTGCGCCTGCTGTCATCCCGGGGTAAAGCCTCAGGACATATAGGGTCATGTGACAGACAGCCCTATCTATCTATCTGCAGACTGCATCATTGGTATTCTGGGTAGACACTGGCAGCTAAGCGGGGGTGAGGTGGTGGGGGGGGGGGGTTGGGGGGGGCATGTGTGAAGAGAGTGAGTGAGGAAAAAAAAACGAGCGATAGGGAGAGAAAGAGAGATTTTGGGGAGGGAGAAACAGAGAAAAAAATACAGAGGAGAACAATAGAGCTCATCAGTGTATTGAGACCTGGGTGCAATCACACACACACACACACACACACACACACACACACACACACACACACACACACACACACACACACACACACACAGAAACAGAGTTGTGCACATACTATCATGGCTACACATATAGTCCTACATCCAGTGATACATGAGTAACGGTATGTGTACACACACTGTCCTTGCCAATTCATAAGGGAGGTCTGCTATGAATAAGAAGTAAATGCTGGAAAATGTCATCAACAGCTAACACAAAAGGAGCTGTTTGGACAAAGCGCTACAACGCAGCATAGCTTAGGGTTAAACTCCCATCTGATGTGATAAAAAAGACTGCTAACCTTCAAAAGACGCTCCGCCGCCCCCTTTTTTCACTGCTATAATACTGCAAACTGCCTCTTAGGATTCATCCTGGCTGTCTGTGTAGCCAGGATGAATTGTATACATCTCCTCTGTAAATAAGAGTTGAGCCTTGATCGACAGACGGGCCACATGCAAGAAGTATCAGTTCACCAAGCAGGTGAAGTCCTAGGATCTGATCTCATCTGCCAGCAACATTCACATCTGTTTACATGCACATTTCAATGACTGACAATTGAAGAAATGTTCTAATTGATGAGTTATTGATTGAAATCTGAAAAATGTAGAGGCTTACATAGAGTCTGAAAAATACACAGAAGGTAAATTGACCTTACTAAGAGACTGAAATGTCATTTTTATTGTCAATACATCCACTGATTACTTCTTCAATGAATCGCTGGCTCTGTGAAATGTTAGTGAAATAGATAGTGAAAACGTGGTGTTTACAGTTTTTCAGAGGTCATGGTGATGTCATGAAAATGCTTGTTTTGTCTGACTAACAGTCTAAGGTATTTAGTTTACTCTCGTATAGACTATAGAAGGAAACACAGCAGTTGAGAAGCAGGAATTCGAGAATATTAGGCTTTTTTTGCGTGAGAGATGATTCAATTTAAATCAGAGTGTGACCGATATATCAGAGATATATCAGTATCGGTCATACGTGTTGATATTTATTTTATTTTGTAAAGTTATATGAGCAGCATTTTAAGTATATTTGACCCTTTTTCTTAATTCAAGTTTAATATATGCATGTTTATTTATAGCTAATTCTAATAATTACATTCCCAGAGGAGGTTACTGTTTCGATGTCATCTTAAAGTTAAAATATTCAATATCATGCCTTCATTACATCTGAGGGATCATTACAAATACATGTGTTTATCATATATTCTGTACATATAATATTATCCACCAGTATATCAATATCAGAACTTTTTTTAAGTGTCTTACTGCATTACAGTAAAAATGTCATTTCTGAGCTATTATCTGCCTTTATCCACTTAGTCATTATATCCACATTACTAATAAATATCAAAAATCTCATTGTGTAAATATTAAGTGAAAGCACCGATAGTCATCTCTACAATATTGTCAAAATATCGATATTGAGGTATTGTTTAAACATTGTGATTATTCTATTCAGCCCATATCGCTCTTAAATGAAATGAAATAGAAGCCAGTTGTAGAGTGAAATGATACTTGGTGCCATGTCAGCTGTTTTACTCTCACAATGTATAGAGGCCTCGGACGTTACGGCAGGTCGCCACACTCCAGCAGCTTTTCCAGGGAGTGTTGAACGCTCCCTCATGGCATCATGTACAGTAACAGTGGGCATGAACACTGTGCTTTTCTATAGGCTGAGGTGCTGCTGTACAGCTCTGTGCTTTCTCCTGCGGCTATTTCAAGTCTTGGCTGTCTCACTCCTCGACCTTGGTGTTCTATAGCTGCTGGGAATGAGAGATGGTGTTAACACTTCTAAAGGCGTAAATCACCTCTCTCTCTCTCTCTCTCTCTCTCTCTCTCTCTCTCTCTCTCTCTCTCTCTCTCTCTCTGTCTGCCCCCCCCCCTCTTACACACACACTCTCTCCCCCTCACTGCAGTGTTATTCTCTTCACTCTGTATCTGTGTGCTGAGAGGTGATTGGAGTCTTCCCAGTCTGATAATGGGCCACATGTATACACTGTAACACACACACTCATACACACACACACACACCTTTTTACAGCCACAGAGCAGAGAGAAAGAGAGAGAAGGAGACTCATCAAGTAATTAAGGCCCTGGCTCTCCCTTGGAAATTAAAGGAATGGCCCTTTGCTCTCCTCTCTCACTCTCTCTCTCTCTCACTCTCTCTCTTTTTCTTCCTGCTGGGCTGATTGCTGTCTGGCTTCTCTCCTCACCTGAGTATTTCTCTCTCTCTCTCTCTCTCTCTCTCTCTCTCTCTCTCTCTCTCTCTCTCTCTCTCTCTCTCTCTCTCTCTCTCTCTCTCTCTCTCTCTCTCTCTCTCTCTCTCTCCCAGGCAGTCAACCCGTAGCGCATTGTGCCGGTGATTACCCCACTGTGGGTAATTGCGGCGGCGGTTCGCTCGATGTTATTTCCCCCCACTCTCTGCCCTCACAGAGAAGGAGGCACCTCCCTCGAGGAAGAAGAGGGGTTGGGGGGCGGCGGGGTGTGTGCACTTTTAGCTACATGTATGTGTGTGTGTGTGTGTCTTCTTTTGAAAGGGGCAAGCTAATAATGAGTGCACCGCATGCACTCCTCTGTGCATTGTAGCCGTTTATTCCTTTTATTTTTAGTTTGTGGAGTAGGAGAGTGAGACTGCTTGCGTGGTCACTGTGTATCTGTGTGTGTGTGTGTGTGTGTGTGTGTGTTTGTCAGTACAGTGGAGCCCCAGCAGGTCATGCATGCGCGGTCACTTCCATCTCTCTCGTCCTTGAAGAGAAAAGCGGGTCAGAAAACTGCTTTTACCTCGGCTCTCTCTTTCTCTTTGATAAGAGCAGGAAAGTCATAAAGAGGTAGTACACTTCACTACCTGACAGCTTCTCTCACCTATGAACCTGGGTGTCTCAGACAACACTACTGTAGGTGTGTGTGTGTGTGTGTGATATTTTGTGTGTTTGAGATTGAGACTGACACTTTTTTTTAATTTATTTTTTTAAAACTATGATAACAAAACATCAGTGATATGTGTTGATATAATACAGGTGGCCCTTTGTGTGTGTGTGTGTGTGTGTGTGTGTGTGTGTGTGTGTGTGTGTGTTTCCTGCTGTAAGAGCTCCATATCAAACAACTAGATCTCCCATTAGTTGTTTGTTGCCACATTTAAAACAATTACACGCTGTTTGGTTTGACCCATACATGCACCCTCCTCCTTCCTCTGTGGACTTTGTCGCTTTAAAATAAGGTCATGCTGTATCTTCCATAATTCCTTCTGGCTGCTAGAAGGCTTAAACATAAACTCATGTAGTGTGTGTGGTTGTTGCCCAGTGTGTGAATAAGCTGGTTAGTTGATGGTAGATGTAGTAGTGTGACAGAATACAAGAAGCACATTTGAATTTAGACTTGTGACAATGTTTCTTGTGAGTCAATCATTATTACTCAGGATAGTCTATTTTTATTATTATTATTTTTGGGGCTTTTTTTGGCTTTATTGGACAGTTGTTGGTAGAGAGTTTGACAGGAAACAAGGGGAGAGAGAAATATGTATGACATGCAGCAAAGGTCATTGTGGATATATAGAATAGAATAGAATAGAATATGTTTATTGTCACTGAACAGCAACTGTACAACAGAATTACGTTCAGTGGCATATAAAAGAACAAATATCTACCAATAAGAAATACCGTACTGTACCATACCGTCTTCTTCTGCTTTATCCAGGGTCAATAAGAAATAGTGCAGGATAAAAAATATAAAAGAACACAATCAACCTTGACTCGAATGTAGAATAAATAAATAAATAAACAAATGAATGATAATAATAATGAATGAATTGTGCATTATCTTGTAGCATGGAATTACATTGTAGTATGGCAGGTACTCTAACTACTTGGGCTAAAAAGGCACTTCAACATTGTCTATATTCATCAAGCAATTGATTTTCTTTTTTTTTTTTTTTTTCTTTTTTTAAAGATTTTGTTGGCATAGACGCCTTTATTTATCAGTAAACCGACAGGAAACATAGGAGAGAGAGGGGGGTGTGACATGCAGCAAAGGACCTCTGATCGGGATTCGAACCGGAGTCGGCTGCGTATATGGCATGCGCTCTAACCACTCGACCACCTGCGCGCCCGCAATTGATTTTCTTGTGGTTTAATTAGTTTGTGAGGTGATGCTATTTCCTGGTGGAGGAGTGTCATTGGTGAAGCCTAGCTGTAGTGATACTGGACAGTTTCTATGGAGGCCCCAAAGTGCCCAGTGTTAAATAAATAAATAAAACACTTAAATAATCAGATTAATACATGGTTAAAAATAGTTTCTAAAAATTCATTCAAATTTGCGTAACTCCCTCAATTTGTTTTTGTTTATTTTTATTTACTCATGGAAATTTTTATTTCATTTTTTTTCTTGAGTCTGTTTTCTTTTCATATTGAAATGTTTCCAATTTCTTCCCATTGGAAAAACAATCAACCAGCTGGCTGCTGCAAATACACCAAGTGCAAACACACAAAAATGAACTTCTGCTTTTATTTAGTTTAACAAAGCTGCTACGCTAGCTACCTAGCCGGCTAACTAGCTTAGTTTATAAGCTTGTTACTTAGACATCAAACTAAAAAGCCAGTGTTAACAGCAGCAGCAAGTGTTAACTCAGCTGTGTTTTCATTTTAAAGATGTTGTATAGAGAAAGACACAACAGTGAACAACTAAAGGACGGTCTTTCCCATTGGTTAAAGAGTTTAGAAGCATGTGATTGGTTTAAAACTTACGAAGGCACCTCCACTGTCATAAAAAGGGACATTATTAACACATTATTAACATATATTATTCTACACCTTCACAATTAGATATAAACATGTTTTTTTCTACCTTTCGGGATTGAGTCTATTGCAGAGAACATTACCTAAATCAGCAGACTTTGGACATATGACATATTAATATTACTTTTAGCACAGACTCTGACTGTATTTAACCAACAAGCTCTGAATTTAACCCGTACAGTCCTGAGTCCCCAGCTCCCCTTTGGTTCCCAGTTGCATTGAGTACCCCCAATTTCACACAAACTATCCCTAAACTGTATTTCATATGATTATTGTTGTGCCTCTACCCACAAGAGAATCTCTTAGAAAAACCAGTGCATTATTAAAGTTGTCGGTCTGTGCTGTTTCAGTGTTTTGACAGTGTGGTCAGTGTAATGCCTCTCTGGGATTTAGGAGGGTTGTGGTGGTTTTATTTTAGGGATATAAGTGGATCTGTTTTTTGAGTTAGTAACCTCTGCTCCTGTCTGGCTTGTTGAATGGACTCCTGAATAGACACTCTGAGCAGACTGCCACCTGAAACAAGCAGAAAATAGCCTAAGCTGGCTATGAATCATGGCAGTGGACTATGTGCTGCCACTGTATTAGGAAACAGGAGGGGTTGAGTTGAAATGATCCCCCCCCTTAAGTCAGAAATGATATGTGTACTGTTTCCTGTTATCTTGACTTTGTGTTTGCAGTTCAGTCCAGTGGAAGCAGTGATTCTCCACAGAACAGAACAGTGTGAGGAGAAGTAGATAAAGGTGCCAGCTGGCTTTATTATCAGTCTAATCTAATCTGCTGCTTTCTAGCTAACAAACATACATTTGTACACAAACACACACATTTATTTTGTTCTCTTCATCTTGTTTTTAACTAGCACTCCATCACCTTGTTTTCTCACCTCGCGGTTCCTTTCCCAAAAAGAAGCTGGCTTTTTTGGACTTGTGCTCGACTGTTAGGGCTGTAAATATTTGATTTACATTTACAAGAGGTCGTTTTATTCCACATGCAGCACAGAAAGAGACTCTGCAGCCCGTCTATCAACTTCCCTCAAACACACATGAAGCTATACTCTGACAATGCCAGCTTCATCTGCAGCGTGAGGGCATTCAGACCAAGAAATCATTGTCCCTTCTTCACCTCCATTGTGTGTGCACATGTGTGTGTGTGTGTGTGTGTGTGTGTGTGTGTGTGTGAACAGGCAGTGAAAAGAACACAGGATATGGAACAGAGAGAGAGAGAGGGAGAGCAGTACAGAGAGAGATCTCATCTCCTCTCTGCCTGTATACATATCTGCTAGAATGTAGGTCAGGCAGCCCCAGTCACTCTCAGAGCCTGGGAGAAGGAGATTGCTATATGTGTGCATGTGTGTGTGTGTGTGTGTGTGTCTGTGTGTGTGTGTGTGCGTGCGTGTGTATACATCATATGCATAAAGCATGTGTCTCTCTTGTAATATTGTGCTTATTTGTGTGTGCCCTCTTGTCCTCAAGTGCCACATGTCTATTTTTGTATATGATGGGTGATTTTCCTGTGTGTGTGTGTGTGTGTGTGTGTGTGTGTGTGTGTGTGTGTGTGTTTTTAAACTCCTGTCATGTACAGTACCTGTGTGTGTCATCAAAAATGCCACAGTGGATATCGAAGCAGCACACTTTTCATACTGCAGTCAGTGTACATAACCATACAATAGGGTTTTCATTACTGTGTGTGTGTGTGTGTGTGTGTGTGTGTGTGTGTGTGTGTGTGTGTGTGTGTGTGTGTGTGTGTGTGTGTGTGTGTGTGTGTGTGTGTGTGTGTGTGTGTGTGTGTGTACATGTGTGTGTACGTGTGTGTGCACCAGAGCAGCCAGTCCTCCCGGGCTATTTACAGTGTGTGCGCTGGCTTTGATAGATACTGTATAGTGGCCCAGAAAAGGGCAGGCATGGCCCCCTCCTATTCTCTAAGGAATATAGAGTGTAAGAAAATCACATACACACACACACACACACACACACACACACTTGTAGGATCCTGGGCTGAGAAGTCTACCAGTCCTTAGTCTATGTATGTGCTTGCATATTTGTGTGTATTTGCCTTCCTGTGTGTGTGTGTGTGTGTGTGTGCGCACGTGTGTGTGTGTGTATGTGTGCGCGCGTGTGTGCATGTGTGTGTGTGCGCGCATGTGCATGTGCGTGTGTGTGTGTGCGCATGTGCATGTGTGTGTGTGCGCATGTGCATGTGTGTGTGTGTGTGCTCCCACTGCAGTTGAGGGCCTATTCTTCTTCCCTCGCTGTGCTGTCTGTCACTGTCCTTGGTGCTGAAACTAGCAGACTAGCACCTCCACTCCATGACTGGAATACCATATACCAACATGCACACACTGTACTGTATTGTTATATTTTCTTTTCTGTTGCCCTTCCTATTCATATTTTACACATTTACATTAGTCTTTTTTTCACTCGTTCTTGTTTTCTCACCCCCTCCCCCATCTTTTTCTGTTACACACATACACACACATCAGAGGAATGTGGGATGTGTCCTGATGAAGAGTCAGAGAGCTGTGATTTGTCATCAGCCTCCACATGAAGACCTTCATCAGAGGACAGACCCATCACTTACACTCTGATTATAATGACCAAGAGGCCAGGGATGAGTGTGAGTGAGTATGTGTGTGAATGTGTGTGTGTGCTTATCTCGGGGTTGCCTGTTTTTTTTATGAGGTAGAATTTAACAGGTGGAATTGTGTCACACATTTAGCTGAAATCATTCAGTACATAGCTTGTGTTGACATGTGGAGCGGCTGAGGTTGAACAGTCAGAGCGGGGGTCGTCCACTAATCGGAAGATCGGTAGTTCGATCCCTGGCTCCTCTAGTCTACATGTCCTTGAACTGCAAATTACTCCTGAAAACGGAGCCATCGCTGTGTATGAGTGTGTCCTGATGAGCTTCAGTGTATGAATACAGTCTATTTACCACAACCATAAGACCCAGCTGAGCCACTATTTATTGTGAAGACTCTATGCTAGTGCTCGTGCCACCTATGCCCAACAGCACCTTGACTTGGCTTTACCACCATGTTTGTCTTTTATGAATGAAACTAGTTTAGAGGTGCACCAGTGGCTGTAATCAACTACAAACCAACCTTTGATGCTGTTTTCTAAAAAAAAAACATAAAAGACAGCAGGACCATAATGGTAATATGAAAATGTCCTTTGAGTGGGCCCATTGTTTCACATTAGGGTTTCACATTAATAGCCGTTTTTCAAAGTAGTTTTGCGCTATCCGCTTTACGAGTCGCTCGCGCCGCTTCCAGCCTGGCCTGCGCTGCTTATTATTCACACTACAAAGGGAGTGGACACAAAAAAAAGGTGGAAAACAGAGGTGTGTGTGTGTGTGTTTGTACGTGATGAAGGGTAGAAAAAGACCCCCCGCCGTTTCAAAGTAAAGTCCGCTTCCGCACATAAGCACCACCGCTCTTTTTACATAACACACAACAGCCACTCTGAGCACTCACTCTATGCTTATGGTTGCGTTTGTCCTCAGGGACCGGCTATTGTTTTGATTTAAGCTGCTTTGAGATAAGTTGTGAATGACTGCGGTGTGTGTGTGTGTGTATGTGTGTGTGGCCGTCTGGTATGCTCCCTATGGGGGCCTTCATTCTTTGTGATGGTCCCTATACACCATCAACACCTCATCTGTTCTCCACCATACATTCTCTCAATTAGCAGCACAGCTGATGGAGAGCAGAAAGGAAGAGGCACCACTGCTTCTCTTTCCTCCTTCGTCTTCTTTCTATATCTCTCAGGTTATTTCACCTTTTTTTTTTTTTTTTCTCGGCATAGTCGGAAATCGACCCCTTCACCCAGTCCCCTCCCGCGTTCCTCTCCTGCCCTCTTCCACCCCCCAATTTCCTCTCCTCCTCTAACTCAGCGAAAGATGGAGAGCTGAGGAGAGAAATCATGGAGGCAGGCACGGATCATTAGCTATATTTGTCCCCACTTCCTGCAGAAGATGATAGATCTAGCTAATTACCCCATGTTGCCAAGCCTATCGCACACGACAAGCGAGGCCGTCGTTATGGCAGAAATCAACGCCGGCTTTTTCGGCGTGTGTTGCCGCATAGCTGATGCTATATGACTATTCATGAGCGTGTGGAGTTTAAAGGGAGAGGAGGAAGGAAATTTCTAGATCCTGTCAGGGGCTGCGCGTGAATGCGATTGTTCTGGAAAATGATTTTAAATGATGCATGTTCTCCATCTTTTCTCCCCCTCTTCTGTGTAGAAAATGAGTTTGGAGGAGACGCGGTGAGCCTTTCCTCTCCCAGCTGAACGTCAGTAGGTCACGGTGGAAGCAGAGGTCTGGACCAAAGAGCTGTCTCAACCCCGAACCATTTCAGGTCAGCGCTCCTCACATCCTGTTTTTTCTTTACACCAAAATATGTTTTTTTTTTATTCTATCATGTTGAAATTGAACCTTTACTGATGCAGATCTGTGTGATAAATCTGAATTTGCGTAGCTCGTATTGGCTTTTTTGTAGATTAATGTTGGGAAACAGTGTTTGAACAGTACACACAAGGAACAAGGCATAAATATGCAACCTCAGGTCCACTCACATAGCAGCAAACAGCTCCAACCTGCACTGTAACGGCTCTCTGTCATGACGGAACCGGTCGATAAGTTGTTGTATTGTATTCAGATCACAGCTTTTCCACGCTCGAGCCATTTCAGAGTCCTACGCTGCTGCCGTCACCCACCAAGGCCATTTTCCATACTAGTTAAGGAATCGCTCACCAGATTTCTGTCTCCATCACTCTCTCCCCCTCTCTCTCTCTCTTTCTCACTCTGACTTTCTCTCTCTCTCTCTCAGCACCCACTCAGATGCTATCTGCACAGCCCTTCACACTAATTCAGATGCACTTACTGTAGCATCGGTTTGGCACACATGTTTACTGTCACTAGATGATGCACGGCGTAAATACCTATTTGCAGTGAAATTCGATAATGCCGACGGAGTTTTGGTGGCTCCCCTACTGCTACACCGTACAGAATACCAATGTGATGTGAGAGAGAGTGTGTGTGTGTGCGTGTTGGTGCTTGTGCTGTGTGTGTGTGTGTGTGTTTGTGTGTGTGTGGCAGAGGGTGGGGTTGCCATATGCCTGAAACGCATTCTCCCAAAACTTCAAGGTGAAAACAAAGGGAAACTGATAACGATATGAATTGTTGTGACAGATGTCTAAGCAACCCCCACACCCCCCCACCCCTCCTCATCACCACCACCACCAAAATGATACACATTCACATTCACACAAACGCACACACACACAGATACAGAACGCTTGTTTTGTGTCGGTACATATTACAATAATTGCTGAATTTCTTATCCGGTTTGATTCCCAGTAATATTCTGATTCTTCTCTATCAAACAGCCTCTTTTTTCCCCCTGTGCTGTTGTTTTTAGTGTCTGATGACATTCCTCTGTTCTATACTGTGATGAAGACACACTTATAATAAACACAGGCACTTAAATTTTCAAGGCAGAGAATTTACATGTTGTGGTTTTATTGAAGCCGACTGTACAATCAATATGAACACAAACACGGCTGCTATTTGAACGGCTGCTTTCCCCCCCCAACATGTGAGCTGAATAAGAAGTTTCAGGTGCGTTCCACATTCCACTCACAACATCTGTGCATTTTCAAAGGGAGTCAGTCTTGTGTTTATGGGCTTGGATGGGGTGCATTTTGAAAAAGGGGCGCAGCCTTGACTTAGTGAAGTCATCAAGGACCCTGTTTTTTCTTTTGAAAAACCATCAACTCCCTCCATAATATATGCTGCATAATGGACCACACAGATTAAAATTCATGGATGCAAATTGCAAACCACAGGAAGAACTTTTGTCATACACAGTAAGAGGCAGTAATGGTAAATATGAATATGACGTACAGCAGGATTTTTACCTAATTACCTCCTAGCTTTTACTTTAAAAAAAAAAACAGCAGTGGAGGTCATGTGTGAAATGAAGTGGTGAATTACTCACACACAATTTAAATACATCCACCTTGCCTGAGCATTAGGGCTGAGTATCAGTAGTTAGTACCTTTAAGGTATCAACTGAAATAAATCGATATCAAAGTACTATTGAAACGTCTCCCTTTTTGCAAACAGAGCTAGAAAATATGACTATTTGTATGGACTTGCTCACAGCCAATCAATGCAAGTGTTTTTGATTAATAAATAGTAATAATTTGAAGACTTTCAAAATGCATTTGTGTAAAAACTGCTTCTATTCACATGATGGGTATGGAATGAAGTACTTTGTTGGTATCAGTGTCAATCATTATCATTTGGATTGGTACAGCTATCATACCTAGCCCTATGGAGCATTATGTTTGGGCTACACAGCGACCCATGAAAATGTGCCAGGTCTTCTTTGGTATAATCCTTAAAAATGTATAAATCAGTATCATGTATCAGTTTAAACCCAAATTGTGTCAGTTAATTGAGATTGTCAACTATTATTATGTCAGCTTTTCCATTTTTGATTTAAGTGGCAAATCATAATAATAATCCCATACCATGTCATATACTATTGATTCAAGTAGATATAATAACCTAACCCTAACCCAACCCTAAACCTAAAAGCATTAAAAATGAACGTTCAAAAATATTACAAATCATAAAACAACAACTATTTACATCAAAACACTGTAACATCACACTCTGAGAAGGTAATGTACCTCCAAATTGAGAACTATTCACAAACTAAGCAACAGCTGTGTTTTTTCATTTGTTATTCTTTATTTTGCTAAAGAAAAAGGACATTTGCAATGCATGAAGGAACTCTTAATCCTTCACTTTATCTGAAAAACCACCAAAATCACCATATGATTAGATGTCATTTGGATTCTTTTTGACAGAAGTTATTGGTTGTTAGTGGTGGACTATTTTCTCTGGAGTTTGTGTCATTATATTTGTTTGCTTAACTGGCCAGTCTAAACTTTTGGCACTGGGGGATCAACGTGACTCTGTGGTTATTCATCTGGGCCTATAATGCCATTGATCCAAGGTCTAATTGAGACACAGACAGAGCAGGAGTGGGCCTCTGCCTAATCCTCAATAAGCAGGCTAACCTTCATTACAGCCGTGACATTTTCCCATGAGGTGCTAAGAGAGAGAAAAAGCCAGGCAGAATATGAAGGGCTCTCCAACATATGGCGAGCCGCAAAGCCGTGCGCGCTTCCTGCGTTCAACTCTCACGAGGAGCCTTGAGAGGAGGCGAGCGGAGACAACAAGACGTACGCTGCTGCCGCTCTTATTCGTTGCCGCTGTTTCATTCTGCTGCTTGTTGTTGATGATGCAGACCTTAAAAAATATGGACCTCAGAGAGAGTCTGACAGCTTCAGATAGGCGCTGTTAGTATGCATGTGTGTGTATGTGTGTATGTGTGTGTGTGCACTATGCTTCAACTACATATGTCAGTTTCTTTTAAGTAATTCAAATTTTTAATGCTTTTATCTTTGGTACATGGCAGTACAGTGATTCCTTGTTGCTTACAATGCATGTAACATCAGTGGCATAAAAAACAAAAACAAAAAATACTAAATAAATTAAACCACTAGTATAAGGGGCGTACTAATAATTCATTACCATCAGGAGACAACATTCATTCTATAATCTTTTTAGTCAGTGTGTTCTGAGTCCAGAAAAGATCCCAAACTGGTGCCTTAGTGTGTTTTTTCTGTTATTCTGTTAAGAATAAGCTCATATGTGGCTGTTTTTACTATGATGTTTGGCCATTCTTTTAAAACTAGAGATTTGAGGGTTTTCCATTGTCTTAAATATTCCACTATGATACCCACCATGGTTGCAGAAAATTCTCCACTTGGTATATTGTGTATTTTATTTCTGTCCCCTTTAAATAATCATAATCATCATAATCAATAATCATAATCTCAGGTTTTCCAAAGCTGTTGGGGTATAATAACTAGGCGTTCTCAAAATGCAGTTTAACAAAGCACCTGTGTCTTTCTGATATTACCAATACAAATGACTATTTATTAAACCCATTCCATTGGGTCTTATTATTTAATATGGGGTGAGTTCCCATTAGCTTCCCTTATGTATTTCCCATTGTTAGATATCATTTTCAGCCAATCCTCCTCTTCCATTACACATCCCAAATCTTTCTCCCAGAGTATTTTTAAGCTCTTACAGTCATTGCCTTCACATCGTCAGAATTGGAACTCCTCGGGTAGCGTGAAATAGTCCATGATGTGGTTTCCATCGTTATACTGAATCCTGGAGGTAATGCGGCTCCTGATTTGGAGATACTTCCAAAAATGTTCTCTTCACTTAAGATTATATTTTATCATTATGCCGCAGTATGAAGTAAACACACTCTCTTCCTCTTCATATAAATCTGCAATATTACATAGTCCATTAAGGTGCCACTTTTACCAATATACTGGTGTCTTTCCTATCATAGTCATGTACCTTAAGGAGGAACATAAGTGGTAATGTATCAATAGAGGTAAATGAGAATGACAGCTTATTTTTAACATAACCCTCTCTGACTGGTTATCTTTATACCAGTGTTTGGCTATTTTGGCCATGTCAAAGGAAACATAGTAAATCTCAAATCTGTTCTCCACCATACATGAGAACATATTTTACTGTGTTTATTCCTGGGTATTTTCCACTCCTATAAAAAGTCTTTAATTATTGTATCACATTGTTTATCTGAGGATATACAGTGACTGGTAAAGTAACTAGTAATTGTAAATTCTCCCATTTATCTGACATAGTTCTAACTTTTTGAAGCACTGGTTCCAAATGTAATGTAGGCATTTCCACCACATTCAAGCTTAGTTTGAAAGTCAAGTATTTCATCCTATTTGGTATTTGCTAGCATATTTTTTCCTTCATTAAAATCATGATTCTAGTCAATTCATTTGGACTACATAATCCAGATGTAGGCAGAGCTTCCGACTTCGTCCAATTAATTTTATATGCTGCTAACCTGGAATAAGACTGTTGTGTCCGTTAACTGCGGTATTGAATTCAATGGGTCTTTACCAGCATCAAAATATCCGCATACAAAACAATTTGTACTCCTTCCCACCTTCTTCCACCCCCCTAATATTTGCATTTTCTCTGGTGGCCATAGCCAGTGGTTCCACTAAGCCCTTGAACAATAATGGTGACGGACCGCAACCATACTGAGTATCTCTAGTAGGCTTAAAGAGAGGTAAGATTACACTATTGGTTATTACCATTGCCTTAAGGCTTTTGTATAATATTTTTATGTATTTAATAAAAGTTGGTCCAAATCCAAAATGTGACAAGACTGCAAATAAAAAAAAATCCCATTGAATTCTATTAAATGCCATTTTGGCATCAAGTGAGAGGGCAATGACTGGATCTTTTTTTGTACCATTCAAATCAAATGTAATAATCTCTCATGTCTGTTGATGACCTAGTTCTCATAAATCCTACTTGATCAGGTTGTATAATACTTGGTAATGCCTCTTCCAGGCATAGGGCCCACCATCATAGTTAAAATCTTGCAATCCAGGTTAATCAGACATAAAGGGTCTATATGTAAGAACCAGAAATTCCTTCTCATTTGTGACACCTATGGCTGTTAAGAGAACTGCAGTCAGCATCTTGTTACTTGAAGGTGATGTCTTTTTCCTCACTCACACTTCTCATATTAACATAAAAGATCACTAATGTTGTGTTTTGCACATTGACTGCATATAAATATGGACGACACATCTCTAGTTTCTACCACTAAATAAAAGTGAAGCCAGAATATCTCTTTTCTGAGAGCTGCCATCTTGCTTGTGTGATGTCATTTGGAGCCAAAGTCTGTGCAGTTGAATTGGAAGTTTGAGAGCAGCTGTCAAAGCTGTCAATCATGACATCACACCCCCTTTTTATATTGTATGCCAGATAACTCATTTCTTTCTGAAAGCACTTGGACAAACATCAACATGACAGGAACTACCTAAAGTTTGGGGAAAATGTATTTAATTCATAACCTATACTGCAGCCAGCAAGCAAGGGGTGATCACAATGTTTTGGCTTCACTTTTTGGGAGCTGTCATGGCATCCATATTGATATACAATCAATGGTTTTGCACCATGTTTCTGCAAAGAATGTCTCGCTCTCAGTCAGTCAGCCAGTATATCTATATACTGCTTATTGCACTCCACTGGAAACCTGTCACGACCAGTTGACTTCCCTGCTTTCATGAATGATGCAGCATTCCTGATTTCATTCTCTGTTACTGATCTATAATAATTCCACCTGTTCAGATATCAGTGTGGGCAGATTAATGTCCTATTTGGGGCTGATGTGTGATGTGTATAGTTCTTAATAAATCTGTTATATGACAGTTTCTATTCCCTTTGTTGAAGAAGCTCCTGTATCACCTTTCTTGATTGCTATTATTACATTACATGAATTTTGTTCCTGCAAGTAGCTTGCCTGTTTTCTCTCACCCTTCACAGAACGTTGTCCCAAGCCTAAATAAGGTGTATTCCTTTTTTTAAATTATACATTTCCTACAATCGAAACTTAAGCTTACATATATATCTTGATATAACTTGCGTGCAAATGTTTTGATAGTTTTATTTCCTGATTTCTAATTTCAGTTTCCAAATGCTTTATCTTCTCTTTTATTCTTTTTAGATGCATGTGCAATCATTTTCCTAACATTAGCTTGCAGTGCTTCTCATTCCATCACTTTTGTATCTGTGCTGCCAGCATTAATTTCAATGAAAGATTTAAGATCCTCCTTCAACAATAAGTTAAAGGTCTCTTCTTGTAGTAGCAACATATTCTCCATATTCTTTTTCTCTGTCACTGTGTATATCAGTACCAAGCTCTACGGCTGCATGATCCAAACGATTGCATTTATTTTACAATTTACAACTTGTTTTATGATACTGTTTGATACCAAAAACATATCCATTCCAGAATGAGATATATGGCAGTGTGAGAATAGAGTATATTCACTTTCAGTGGGTTTTATCAATCGCAATGCATTCACCAAGCCCATATCCTCACTGATCATATATATTGCAACTCTATCCTTAGGCATTACTGGAACACTGAATTTACTCCTATCTAAAAAAGCATCTGGAACTTGATTGAAGTTTCCTGCCAGAATGATGTGACCCTGCCTTCTCTCTGGTTAAAAGAGTGTTTTCTGGTATTAATGTGGTTTGTTGTTGTTTCTTTAAATACTTTAATGTGGTTGCCATTGGTGTTCAGTAGGGCTGGGTATTATTTAACCGGTACCAGTCCAAATACCCTTAAAGTGATACTGATACCAACTGAGTAATTTATTCGATATCCATTGAACATTTTGTGCACTTGCTTTTATCCGGTGCAACAGGCGTGTAGTGTAGACACACTAACTCAGATTCACTACGACTTCACCACCACAGACAGGTCGTAGCTGCTGTGGTAGTGGGTCAATCACATGATGCATTATATTGAAGAACGCTTGCATTGATTGGCTGTGAGCAAGTCCATACAAATACTACTGTGCACGTGACAAGTCAGTCTCATATTTTAGTCCTCTGTTTATTTATTCTTTTAATAAGACAAACATCCTGACTTTCCTAACTTTTTTTAATAATAAATAATAATATTTTTAATATTTAAATCTAAACCAATGGTTAGTATTTTCTAAATCAGACAGCTTACACTTCAAAATGGTTATTTTCATCTACTTATTTAAATATCATTATCAGTAGCATCGTCATAAAAACTATGTTCCCACTGCATAATAAAGTTGTATTTCTACACATTGAGTGTAATGTAAGTGTTGTTGCTGCTGTTGGAAAAGTTCAATATTTCAACAAGCAAGGAAATCAATTTGTTTAGAGAAGAACTGGGAGTTTACAATAATATCTTTTTCAATAATATGGCTGAACAGGCAAAGAAAATAATGCCACATGCAGAAATATATATTTAAAAAAACAAACAATTAAAAGACATGGCAATGCCACCCACACAGTGTGACTGACAAGGATATTTCAGAGCAGAAACACCACAGCATTGAGTACATATCAACTACAATGTAGAACAATTAATAAACAAACATTTCAGAGTCATCAGAAATATAATTAACTGATGACTGACTGATTTTTAATGTATTTTTGAATGAGTGGCAGAAGTGAGTCACCTAACACAGACAAGCAGGGCTGCTTCTTATATCTGTGCTTTATTGTTTAGACATATAAGAGCCCATGTACTGTAAGAAAATATACGTATACAACATGATTTCTCTTTCACTTTGAAGTAGATTACACATTTATGTCTTTCCTGCTTATACCCCATGTTGGTACAGAATAGCTTTGATAAAATGGAACAATGTTGAGACTGATGAGAGACTGGGAGCGAGAGACCCTGACTCCACTATGCTTACATGACTACTTAAGAAACATTCAGGGTTATTTACTCACACACACACACACACACACACACACACACACACACACACACACACACACACACACACACACACACACACACACAGTACTCTGCTGTTCTCAATCTCTGTCTGTGTGAGAGCCTGAAAGGGGAAAGCAGAGAACTGGACTGATAAGTTATTATTTTCCTTTTTTCTTTTTTTCCCATATTGCCATGGAAACCACAGTGATACTTCATGCAAAATATATACATTATATAGAGATATTTTAGGGTTTACCCACAGATACATATACACTCACACAGTAAGTACCCTTGCCCTCATCAAAATACTCTGGGTCGTTCCCTCCCTGCTACTCTAATAAGATTTACAAGGTATCCTTGCCTTTCATCATTTTATTTTTCTCCCGTTGAAACATTTATGGGCATTCATAAAGAAACACACCATTAGGGCTGAGGGGCTCTACAGTACAGTAAGTGTGGCGTTAATAAATCATGTTTAATAAAAAGAGACATCCAAACAGGGCCGCGGCCGTCGTCATAGTCCAAACCCAGCCAGTATGAATATTTAGGGACATCTGGAAATAACAGAGCGACGTTCAGAGGCGTTCAGGCTTCTGAACAATTTATGATGTGTTGGTGAGGGATAGACCTACCTTTACAAGGATATATGTAGGTCTGACATACTTGAAGGGGATGTGGAAGGAAGGATAATGCTTACTCTGGCATATGAAGAGCGTTAAAGGCCGGAATACAGCTGTTGTGTGGTGTTACAGTATGTCTGCAGCACATCTGTAAAATGAGGGTGACGCAGTGATAGATGGTTGGACAGACAGATAGGAGAGATAGGTGGATGAATACAGATATTGTGTCTTGCATCATTTCAGAATGTAAAGAGTAATTTGGAATTTAATATATGATTATTCAAACATTTGGGGAAGGAATTAACTAGGCGATCTCCTAGTCAATCCACAAACTAATTCATCTGTTCATTTGTCTCGGCCAAATATGAATCTCTGCATATTTGTATAGGTTTATTCTCTGTACTTTATTTATTATTTGAATAGTTCTTATACACAACACAACATTTGGCCGTGAGATATGAAACACAATTTGAAGTAGCTCAAAAAGCACATCATAATATATGCTTCCTAACAAAATAGAAGAGTATTAAGTTGTTGCCAAGTCATAAAGGCCAAGAAAAAGAAAGAACACAAAAAACCCAACAATGGAAAAAAGGGGGCAAACAAAAAAAGTTGGTTTTGTGTGTAGAATGATTAATAATAATGAATATACGGGTCATCCAGGTCATACCAGTCTACTAGGCTGAGCGGGAACAAGGCTGGAAGGTCTCAATATATCTATGGATGGGCTGCCAAACCCGTTCAAATTTAGAGGTGGAGGCACGTAGTGTATGTCTGACTAGCTTCATAAAATGAAGTATATCAACCACTCATCTTGTATGTGAGGGTGGGAAAGGCACTTTTCCAATTGAGTAATATGAGTTGCCTGGCCAAAAGTGTTGCAAAGGCAAAAAAGTCACGCTCGCAGGCAGGAAGTGTCAGGGGGGAGAACACCGAATAGACCAGCAATAAGAGAGGGCTCAGAGGGGTTTGCAACAACTCCAGAGTGTTGCAAATACTAATTTCCAGAAAGTAGCAAGAGAGAACTGGACCAGAACATGTCTAAGAGAGTAACAGGAGCTTGGTGGCAACAAATACATGTTGGGGGATATGTTTAGGTCAAATCTAGACAGTCTACATCTAGTCCAGTGAGTTCTATCAACAGTTTTGTCATTGAATTACTTCATGTCTGGCACAGATAGAAGGTCAGAACAGCTCATCAGGTTGGGTCATCTATAGCACAATCTACATATATCCTGGGACCAGGCTGCTTTTAAGGTGATTTTAAAATGTGGGGATGGCCCCTCAAATATCAGGGGTCAAGGTCGAGAAGAGGGTCAATAGGTGAAGAAAGAGGGGGATTTTGTGTTGCCAAACTGGTGAACAAGTTACTGTCTACGTAGAGATCTGCATTATTGTGTAAAGAAGGAAGGGACAGTGGGTTGGTGTAGAGGGACTCCAGATTTTAACACTTGGCAACAGTAATGTTATTGTTGTACCTGTAGGATGGGTCTGTGAATGCTAAATAAAACAAAGCAAACTATGATAAAGAAGAAGAAAGATTCAATGCCAAGCTCAGTTGGGATGGAGTCAGGGGGATTTAAGTTGGATCCAATGTAGTATTGAGTGGAATTGGCTGCCCAATAATAAAACTGAAAACTGGGACAAGGACATATCACCTAAGCTTTTGGGTTTCTGTAATATCTCCTTCTGCATCTTACGGTTCTTATTGTTCCAAATAAACCGAGGGGATAATATTGTTAAGTTTATGAAGAAAAAAGATTTGGCAATGAAAATGGGAATGCACTGAAAGAGACAAAGAAACCTAGACGGAATATTCATTTTGACATAGTTTCTGTGGTTGGCCAGTGAAAGAAGGAGGAGAGCCCAATGCTGAAAATCTTGCTTCAAGCGGTTAAGCAAGGGGGTGAAATTGAAGTCAAATAGGTCATTACATTTCTTTGTAACACAGACCCTGGGGAAAAGTTCACTTTCCCGGGAGATCTTGAATGGAAAAATATAGTGAGGGGGAAAACCTTGCCGGATGTATTAACAGGCATGAGTTCACTTTTATAGAAGTTCAACTTATAACCTGACATAGAAATATATTACCAAATGCATTTGAATGCATCAGTACTTAGGGGATTGATTTATCTGGGTCTACCAAAAACAGAAGTATGTCATCTGCGTACAGCGTTAACTTTTACTCGATGACTCCTCTTGTAGTACCCAACACATTCTTATTGGACCTTATTGCAATGGCATGTGGCTCTACCACAATGGTGAATATCAGTGGAGGAGGTGGACAATGGACAATGCACTGGTTTTAAGTTATTTCCTAAGATACTGAGTACACTGATATTTTCACCAGTGATACCGTGAGTATAGATTTTTGATTGAAGAGATTTTATAGCGAAGCATTGACTTGCAGCAAGACACATTGACAAAGATTCTACAGATCAAATTTACTCTGATTTAAAATATGATTTGCTATGATTGAACATGACAAGAATCCAAATGTTTCTTTAATTATTGTTCAATGTTACGTTTAAGTTGTGAAATCATCAGGTGTGAATTGCCTGGTAAAAGAGTACATTGAACCCGAAAGAACATTAAAGATCATTTTTTCGAGGCTGTCTGTTGTGTGTTTAACAGCTTGTTTGTGCCTTCTCTGCAGATGGAGGTGGATGCAGACGATAAGCGCCATCGCACACGCTCCAAAGGTATTTGCACCAATACACACACATACACACACACACACACACACACACACACACACACACACACACACACACACACACACACACACACACACACACAGGTATTCAGGGTGACCTTCACTCCCCCGACACAAAGACACACACATGCACAGACACAAGCACGCACGTGTATAGATATATATTGTAGACACAACACTGCACAAATCCCAGACTCTCACACTGTATTTTTCAGAAGCAGAATAAGATTTTAAAAGCTTTGTTCCAAAAGGAAATATCCAATAGGACCGTATCTAATCCTCCAAAACAATGCATGAAGTGCAAAATGAAAAGAAATAATGGAACTTTTAAATGTTTTTGTTAATTAGAAAACATTCTGCTTAAAAATGTGTGAACAAAATTACAACAAACATCAAAATTCTCACTAAGTTCTACCCCCATCTGATTCCCTGCCAGCTCCCCTGTCCACTCTCACAGGTTTAAAGCACCTAAAAAGAAATGACCATGTTTTAATCAGAGAACCTTGATCCATATTTTATTTCCTCTACCATTTAAAAAGTAGCGTACACCTTTGACCGAACAAGGAATGAGGTGGTAACCATTGTTTCTACATTATGTGGATCAAATGCTTTGTAAGAGTATTGAAGGCTTTGACAAGACGCTTGTTTGATTGAGTTCCAGGTATCCTCTAACCTGACATGTTACACAGAACTGAGATGAAGTCATCCTTGGAAACTATTTGGAAAAGAGCAGGCACTTTCAAAAAAACCTACTTGGCATGTGATTGGATGAACCATCTGTCTATTACCGTCATACCTTTACGAGGCAGCTGGAATTATTATTTTCTCGTGAGAATCCTCATAGCATGCAGAGTGTTCCGAACCAACGGTGGTTCAGACGCAAACCTGACAAGAGGAGATTCTTGCATGATTTCTTGACATGATCTCACGAATCCAGCTGCCTGGCAAGGTAAGGTATCATCTGCCTGTCAGCCAAAGACAGAACAAATGTACCAGTGGAAGATGGGCATCGAAATCATCTCATTGACCATGTCCAAAACTACTCCATCTTTCACTTATTCACTGCTAACCTATACACTATACACATTCAATCATTTACTATATAGAGAACAGTGCATTTACATTGTAGATGCTCATCTAATAATTTAAAACATGATGCATTACACTACCTTTTTTTTCTCTTGTTTGACTTTTAAGGGCACAATGCACATATTCACAATGAATTATCAATGAACTATCCAGCCTTATGCCTCAATATCAACAGGTCACCATTTCCTCACCTATAGGACAAAGCTACTCTTATACACACTGAATATTTGAGGTCTTTCTTTATTGATGTTTAGTAGAGCATTTGCAATTGTTTTGCTTTAAAATCATGTAATCTAATTCTACCATCATGTCTGCATTATTATTTAATCTGATTCATTACAGTTTTTAATATTCAAAACCAATTTCAAAATGAATACTGATAATTTTCCGATTGAGCAGATTTTCTTTTCTTTCTTTTTTTTGTCAATCTTTTAATCACATATTTCTTATGGTGACAAATAAATGAACTGAGATGTGCATTTCCTGTGAACATACACTGAAACTACTGTGTGTGTGTGATTGTAATTGTTCTAATTGTTCACTTAAAGCAGTTTTCATTATAAAGTCTGTCAGCTGGACGTAACACACTACACAGAGGAAACTGGTTTAGAAGTCAAATTAAAATTTAAAGAAGTTAAATATCACATATTTGAGTTGCTCCCACAAACGAAACTACTTTTCTAAGTTTTACTTGTAATTTATTTCATGGTGAACCTACGCAGATCATAAGTCACAATGATCAACTATTCAGCAGGTTCCTTTTTATGTGTTATACAAAGAGAGCCTGTGAATTTAACATGCACAAGTCAGTCCTGTTTCATAATCATACTCTCTCTCTCTCTCTCTCTCTCTCTCTCTCTCTCTCAGTGCCTGTGGATCCAGCATTAACAGAGCTTTTCAGGTCAGTGGGATTGCTAAAGTGCACTGACACACACACACACACACACACACACACACACACACACACACACACACACATACACACACACAGAGAAAGAAAATACCAGAGCAGTACAAACACATCCACACCCCCCACAAACACACACACACAAACACACACATTCAAAATTGCCCTGCTTGTTGTCTCAGTGCCAAGGTAGAGACAGTCAAACAGTGCCTGGATCAAAACTGTCACCTTAACACCAACCAGAGACACTTTCTGTCATCACTGTAGCTGTCTTCACATCAGCTACCAGTTCATACATTTCTCTTTCTTCTTCTTTCTGTCCCTCTTGGTTTCTTTTTCTCCATTTCTCGCTTTTTTACAGCCATGAGGAGATACTTGTAAATAATTTGCTTTCTCTCTCTCCTCCATTCCTCCCTCTGAGTGTGAATTTCTTACTCTCTCTCTCTCTCTCTCTCTTGTTGGACATCTTCAATGTCACAAACGATGTTAACAGATGAACAGAAACAACAACCACCAAATCCTTTCTTCCCTCTAGTTAATACAATTCCCCCGTATGAAATATTAAATAAGAGGGTTTTTCTCCTCTTTTAATGTTCCAACTAGACGAGATAAATAATTCCGTCTTTGTCTCATGTACTTGATGATATTTAGCATGATAGCCAATTATCAATTCATTACCCATGCAGCACAACTCGTTCTCTCTCACCCCTCTCTCGCTCTCTCTCTCTTTTTTACGCCTACAGCCTTAAAGTTCTTGTTGGGTGAGCTGAGTGGGTGGAAGGTGGAACACAACTTCATTTCAAATTTGAAGCTTTTCTTTGTCACTGTAAAAGTTTCTCGCTGGTGTAGTTTTTAAGAGCTATTGATAACACAATCTGCTTTATTTAATGTAAGATTTTGACTTTACTCTCATACTCTAGAGACAAATAAAGATAAATATGAAAAAATACATTTTATAATCTATATAAATACAGTATATTGGTACACAGTAGGGCTGTACATGCAGCCTAGATTTCCAAGTTGACTCAGAGACTCCAGTTATGGCTGAACATTTGACTTTTTTGGGGTTGGGATTCACCCCACTTCTGTATAACACTTTGTCAAGTCATCTGCATATAGTTCCTGCTTACTTATCTATGGAGTTGTGGGATTTATTTGACATGTTACTGATGTTTTATATCAAACATGGATGGATCTACTGTACGGGCAATATAGGCACATGCCCTACAAAGGGTCCTCAATTTTTTTTCTCCACAGAAATATGACATAAGGCTTGACCCGTTCTCTTGATGTTGATGATAATGGTCACTGTCAGAAATCTAGTATGTCCAAAACAAAATATGGAGTTACAAGGTTTCCACCTGCCTGATATCAGAACACCTTACCTACAATTACAAGAAACACATTATTCAATCTGCTGCCAACTTACACTGCAGTCCAGTAGGATACACATGCAGAGCAGTAGCAACATGCTACCTGATGTCAAGTCAAAGATTTGTTCAGGAGTCATGTTTTAGTGCCTTTGTTTCTCATCTTTTATGTGACAGTAGGAGATTTCCACACAGTAGAAGAAATAAAAAGTGTGTATCCAGGTAATGAAATGAATGAAATCTTTAGCTATTCTGGTTCAAAAGTAGTTTTGCTGATCTGCTGTCATTCAACACTGGAGCATCAGAGTCGTGCTGCCCCACCATTCTATATTATTATTTGTTTTTCAATTCAGGTGATTATGAGGCAAGACCAGGTTTGTTACCATGTTGAGGTATCCATGTGCCATGTTATCCTGGATTTCTGTGTGTACAGTAATGAAGCCAGAACCATTTTTCTAAGTCAGGCATGTTCAAACTATTCCATAAAGGTTCATGTGGCTGCAGGTTTTCATTCTGACCAAGCAGCAGCACACCAGACCTGACCCATTGAATCAACTGATCTCAGACAGCTGATTGGTGGAATCATGTGTGCTCTTGATTGGTTGGAACAAAAGCCTGCAGACACACAACCCTTTTATGGAATAATTTGGACATGCCTGTTTGACGAAATGGGGTTGTATCCAGTTTCTACTTACCTGATGATGACAAAAATAACTGTTAATAACTGCTGCTCACCATTCAAATGCAGCAGCTACTGAAACATCTGGGCTTGAATAGAGACCTCACACTGACATTGTAACAACATATTGACTTATGCTACACACAGTCTCTTGGGATGCGTTGTATAGCCCAAAGGGTCTACTTAAAGTTCATTAATGTTAGCCACTCAGCCTGCTCATCCAACTGTAGTTGTGTTAGACATACACACATGGGCTAGCATTAATATGCAGAATGTTTGCAGGATTTTTTTTGTCATAATATACAGGGCATATGTTTGACTTTCTTATTATTTTCACTATTATTTACAGAGAGTAGAGAATAACCTGTTTGGGAATTCAAGGGTGGGTATTTCAGTGTCCTCTATGTGTCTTTGCAAGTTGTTTCCACCCCAGCTAAGTATGAATTTCATTTGTCCTTGGCTGTGTGTGAGGGGGCGGTTGCTGCTAAAGATAAGGGTTCCTCCCTACCTATATATCAATAAATAATATTCCACCTGGAAGATTACTGTGTAGCCTTTAGCTGATATTCATAGATAGTACAAGGTGTACTCTCTCGCTCCCCTCTCTCTCCCCTCTCTCGCCCCAATCCTTCATCCCTCCTTTCCCCATTTTCTATCATTCTCACCTCACTTGCCGCTCTCTCTCTCTCTCACTCTCTCTCCCTCAGCCTCACTCTGCTGGTGCCTGCAGATAGTAATTAATCAGGGGATCGATGTGAAGCCTATCTCCAGGCTGAGGCGTCTATAATGTCGATAATGCTGCTCGATGGCCTCTCTCCCCGGAGACTTGATAGTCTTCAAGACCAACACACTTGATTCTACACAGAGCAGACTGGGTTGGGTCAGGCCGTTTCTGCTCTGTGTATGTGTGTGTGTGTGTGTGTGTTTATATGTGCAGCCATGTAATTTACCCTCAAATATAGGAATCACACACATACAAACACTGAAAAGGGTCAACAAGGGCCTGATTTACTAAGATCCCAAATAGTGGGTACTAAATTGTGTGCACGGTGCAATAGATTGCGCGTTTAGTTTGTGTGCGTTTTGCGGTGATCTACTAAGAATAACTGTGTAACTGAAAACAGGTCCAACAGGTGCAGACAGCAGTATTTAAATGAGGGTTTTGAGAGTTTGGACGAGCAGAAAGCTGCAAGCACAAAATGAAATGTGATCAGGTTCTAGTGGAAAAGGTTAACAAATATATTGAGTTGTAACAAAAACAAATATTACCAGAAAACCCGACATTTTTATTTGTGTCAATGATGTTAATAAAACCAAATATATTCCACTCCAAAATTATTAACACATGGAAAAACTCCATCCTGTGTGTATTCTGTCATTGTGCCTCTGTCTCCTCCTCGCCAGAAGTCATCTGAGTGGAAGGTATTATTTATAGATGCGGTTTCCGTCAGAAAAAATACCTTCAGGTTTGGTAAATCACAATGCATGTGCTAAATAACATATTTGCATTTTTCCTCCCTGTATTTTGCACACATTACATATTCATTATGGCAAATGTACTAAATGGACAGCATGTACTATCTTACACAGTTGAAAGATGCAAACCTCAGTGCGCTGTGTTAGTAGATCAGCTTGCACATTTTTTGCGGGTGATGTCAAGTTTGCACACGTTTTTACAAGTGTAATATAAGTGTAAAATATTTGTAGGTTGACTGTGAGGCATCGGGATAAGGATGTGTGTGAACTGGTTCTAAAACACCTTGAGAAGGCTCCACAGGAAGTTCAGAGCCCTGTGAGTCCTTCTAACCGTGACACACCAGATGGTTTGTTACACAGAACCATCTGAGAATTCTTCCATGGAAACAGTTTGAAAAAAAGGGCAGACGCTTTCAAAACATACTTGGCAGTTGATTGGATGAACCATCTGTCTATCACGTCTTACCTTACGAGGCAGCTGGATTCACCAGATCACGCGAGAATCCTCGCAGGACGCTGATTGGTCTGAAACACCATTAGTTCGGACGCGAGTATATAACCTGAAGCCTGAAAAGATGGATTCTCACGTCATCTTGTGATCTCGTAATCTTTCAAATCCAGCTGCCTCTCAGTGTAAGCTTCCTTCATTGTACAACTCAAATTGAATTGCAGATTTTTTTTCTCCTTCAGCATGCAGATCTGCTCTGTAAATCACGCCACATGCTCCCCTTTGAGAAACAAGTCAGCGCCTAAAAGAGAAATGTATATTTTTTGGATTTAGGATTACGCCCTCAGTTGGAATGGCATTTATTCTTCTTATGTAGATGGAGAGCTTCTTTCCATGCAAACAATCAGATTGTTTCATTTTCAAAGAGCTCCACACTTTAACTTCCTTGATAATATTTCTTTACCTTATTATGTCTTGTTCTATATCTTTAGCCAGTCAGCTGTTTCATATTGAACAGTTTAAGAAGTCAGGTGGAAATGCTCTCAGCTACTGTTACCAGCAAAGTGTATTTACTTTGTCTCTCTGTGCCAATCCCATGAACATTAACATACCCTCAAGCTTGAAAGAAAAGGAGCACTTCTCATATTTCCTGAAAGACCTTTTTCTTTCTTTTAATAAGAAAAAGTCTATTTAAAAATCATGTTGCCATCATTTAGGACTTGGAATGGATGATCAGTTGTTTCCAACCAGCAGTAAAATGCATGTTTCCAGAGCTTTGTTGAGCTGAAACCTGCCAGAATGCAGATTTGGTCACAGTTAGCTGGATCATGACTTGTAAAGGTTCAAACATAAAGTAAAATCAATTATATTCATTCATTATTTTCATTATTCAATGTAGATATGAATAATGAAAATGTTAATTCCTTAAAAGACACCAACCGTAGTGTTGTTCAGTTTGCTTATGGTGAGAACATCAGTGAGGAACTTTCAACATCTGGGATAATGATGACTTCATTGTCACAACTGCAGAAAATACTAAGATAACATTGCTGCACTTGAAGAAGTGATACATTTTAGTTTGTCTCATGAGCAAAAGGACTAAATATAACTTTTTTTATAATATTATTGCTGTTTCCATGGAGATATGTCTTTTAGAAAATGTATTAAATTTAAATATATGTTATACACCTGGATTTGTTCTATTTATCATCCATTTAGTTTGAGTAATTTTCATAAATCATCTGAAAAATCAGTCAAACAGATCAAAGGTCGAACTATGAGGAATCAGTGTAATCTATATAAAGTCATCTATATATAAATAATGCTTATTATATACAGTATGCAGGAGGGAGGACATAGATTCCACATAGACTAAGGTTTGAGGTCTAGGTTTCTTGACATGTGTGAAACAGTTCAGAAGTTGTATTCAGTGAGAGTCTATGTGTCATTTCATCAGCCCCACATCTGCACACAATAACAACAGGCACAGCAGCAGGAGATATGAAAGAAATAGAAGGTAAAGGCATCACTTCCCATTTAAAGCTCCAATTACATGCTTGAATTTCTTTTATGAAAGCAAAAAAAAAAAAAAAAGAACGATAGCTTTAACAGAGACCCCATCTCAATAAACCTCATCATGGTTTTTCATATGCGGGAGGGGTTATGGGAGGAGTTGTGCTAGACACAGCTCACAGCATAAACATTCCCCTCCACATCTCTTTTGTCATTAGCATATTTACAGTCTGCCATGCTAATCATGTTTATTGGGGTGTATAAGTACGGTGCATGAGCTCAATAGGGAAGGATAGGTTTCTGCCAGAGACTGTATGGTGGAGGCACACACCCTCCCCCTCCCCCTCCCCCTCCCCCCATTTCTAGAAATAAACGGTTTCTCCTGTGGTAATCCAATTTCAAAAGACAAAAAGAGAAGTCTTACGTAACTAGGACAGCACGGGCTTTTGCTAATTACGACGTTAATGCATGGAGAAAGAATTCCCCTGATTTTAAACAAAAAATAAGATTGGTGAAGATATTTTAGTGTTGTTGGTTGTTGTGTGCAATATCGCATCTTAAAACAGAGTAGGATTTAAATAAATCTCTCGCTGTAAAAAGTTGATGGATGTCTGGCTCACAGGTAAAAGGAATTTGTTAATTTGACTGAATGTAGCATAAAAATGAAAGGAAATTACACATAAAAGCTATCAATATGTAAAGACGTTCAAGGTGGATGTCTCAGTGCCTAAGGCGGGCTCGCAGAGGTAAACTATTCACTCTCTTATTTGCATTAATCAAAAAAAGAGAGAGAAAAAGTAAAAAAAATCCAAGGAAACCAAATCCAGATTTGCACGATTTCACCTTGAGCACGTTAGATTTCATTGTCAGTCCCGTTGTGCTTTGCGCTGAAGTGTTGAGAACAGTTAAGTAAGGTGGATAACAGCTAAAGCCTCCCTCATTTTTCCCCTGTCACATTCCTGCTTCCGTACCAAAAAAAAAAAAAGACATAAGGTTGTCCTCTGTCGCCAACTGGCCGAACGAGAGAGGCGTTCCAGCCTTGGCCCCGACTTTAATTGCCGGTGTCAGAGCTTGAAACATGGCCGAACAGGAAATGATCAAGTTAATGAAACGTTTTAATTATTCAACATAATTGTGGAACGTGATGAGCGTGTCGGTGAATCCCTGCTCTCTGGCTGTTCACACAAGGTGTCTCCAACATCCATCCGAACACACACACACACACACACACATAGAGCTCTCTCTTCCTCTTTCTCTCTGTCATTCCCTTTGTCTCACACACATGTGAACACTTGCTTTCCTCACAGTGCTCTCCCTCATCCTTATTACTCGCCATTCTCTCCCAATGATAGAACGAGAGAGAGATCAGTCCGCGTTATAATTACTCGCTCTCGCCTGCTCTCGGGGTCGTTACCACCTCAACCCCCCCCTTCCTCTCCTCCACCACCCAGCCCCTGTATGCCCACTGGCCTGAGCCCCTCCAGCCATTCTGCACATGACTGCAGGGCTTGACAGGCACCGTCGTATCGATCTGAGAGCTGGAGAGCGCTAGAACGAAAGTCTTTTTTTTCTCTCCATCGTTCTCCATCGCCATCTCTCTCCGTTTAATACCGCACACGCACGTTTGCTTTACCGTGCACGCCAGATAATTAAAGCCAACTAAAACAAACATGAGGATATCAGTTCATCAGCACGCCTGAGACTCCTTCCTATCTCACTCTCTCTTGTCTTTGGTCTCTCCTTTCTTCCTTCCTCCCTGTTCCCTCATCTTGAAAGTCCTCCTCTCTTCTTTTCCCCCCTTCCTGGTTCGTTTCTGTTCCTTTCCCCCCTCATCACCTCACATCCTAACTGTCCCTTCCTCTCTCCTGTCCTTCCTTCCTTCCTTCCCTTTTTTTTTTTCTTTTTCCTCTCCTCTCCACCCCTCCCATCTCTCTCGGCTGTCTCTGGCAGAGCTAATTCCCTCTTCAGATGGTGCGGCTCTCATTTGCATACTTATCAAAGTGTTTGGACTATCCGACAGAAGCTGTAGGAAGGTGGGGTCATTAATATGTTAATTAGCCCCCCCCCTCCTCTTCTTCCTTCCCCCCCACCCTCGCCTTTAGACGCCGGCACACCATCCGTATCCTCTACCTCTCTATCCGCTTCACACACAGCCTTTGAATGTTTGAATACCCTCAGAGGCCCCCGCAAATGCCATAAGACTCTGTAGACATCCACACATGGGGTTAGGGTAGGTTCACAGTTATCTATAGAGTGTGTGTGTGTGTGTGTGTGTGTGTGTGTGTGTGTGTGTGTGTGTGTGCATGCACTCTGTAAGCTACCATCATTTACATGTCTACGCTCATGGATTAGTAGCATTTGTACATACACTCATAGGAAATTTTAGAGCCATATGATGATCCGGTTGTACAATATGTAGCCCACCTCTGAGTTTTAAAAAGGCTGTATTGTCATAGAACAGTGCCATAAAATCTACATATGGCGCTATTTGTAGATTAAGTCTAATCCTAACCCTTCAACAAAGCAGAGTTAATGAAGAATCTCTCCATTCATATTCCAAGGCCAGGTTTAATCTGCATACAGGATGCTGTTCCTGTGTCAGTAGCGCTAACATGACTACAATAAGTGTCCTGCGTGAGGGTTGCAGGGTCAATGGTTAAGTCACTCAACTGAAGGAAGGGGACACGTTGTTAATTCTGACTTATCTGCTCATGAGCAAAGGTGAACAGGTCAGTGGAGGCGTCCGCTCTGTTATAACAAGGCTCGGTTGGCAGCGCATTGCAGATGAGTCAACGTTGATATAAGTGATTGACTGAGGTACTTAGAACGGGCAACAGTGGCTGACATTAATTAAAAATGGCAAGGGATGTTATAAGCAAATGTTGGCGCAAGGCACCATGGGAATTTCTGTCCTTGATCAAGCTTGTTTTTTGGGTTTGCTATTTAAACTTTGGTATGTGTGTCTGCCACTGTATGGGAATGCCAGAATCCACAGAATTCTAACATTTATTCAGTAATATGCCAGCAAACACAGGTAAGTGCCTCCTGGAATGAAAGGGAAACATGAAAATAAATCAACATTTTTCTACGGAACAGAAAGATAACCAGGGACTCAAGTGTTTTCTAAAGTAGGTTTCAATAATTTAACCAGTAGACAGTGGAGGGAAGGCAGAGGAACTGTTACAATATTCCTGTTAGCTCACCAGTTTTGATTTGAGCTTTTCAAGGACTTTAACAAATATGAATTCTAACAGCTACCTTGCTGAACATGCTTATGTGTAAGTAGACTTTCTTTCAGTCACTTGCTTTCACCTCTACTGTGGTTTCTTTTCTATATGCTATTGTACTAGCATTATGCGTATTTAGTGGTGGAAATGAATTTAGAAGGGACTATATTATTACACATTCATCAGTATAAGTGTATATCTTACACTGTATCAGTGTAAGATATGAACAGTGTGATTTTTATAGCAAGAAGCAGCAGAGACCATCAACGCTTGTATTTTACCCTTTCTGTGGGTAGAACAGGCTAGGATGGTAGCAGGGTTTGATGATGTTTGGAAAGGAGAATAGAATAGTGTTCCTGTAACTTAGTAATCAACGTCTCTTAAAGTATTCGGAATATGACAGTGTCCCTTCTCATCAGTCCATGGTCCATCAGAGCAGGGTCATGTATTTTTAATTTATAAATTTGCAATTTCCTCTGCTTAATTGTGATATTGTCTTTTGTTGTGTCAATGGAAACTATGAAGTATAGCTGTTTACATATATCATGATTATAGTACAGTAGCATGATTGTGTGCACTGAAGCTCACCCAGATATGACAACCTAAAATGCAACTGTTCTAATTACTAGGTAGTATTAGGTAAATAATAAATACATGTGACATTAATAATGGAGACACATGCAATTGTACTATCAGCTACTGCAGTCGTTGCCTCATTGCCTCATTGCTCAATGAATTGTGGCTGTATTTTCTAAAGCTAATTTTCAACAAACCAAAACAAAATGAGAAAATATTATGTATATTTATATTTTGGCTATTTGGATTTACAACTGGTATTTATTCATTATTACTACAGAATATACTTCATCATCATGTATATGTACGTGGAACAGATTCACCCTGTGATGCTGTCATGGTTTGAATGTGTTTTTAATATCACATGGAAATTGGCGACAGTGCTTGTGGACTGGCACCAGGGTGGTGGTTCCCAAAAAATAGGGGACCGGAGGGATCACACAACCTCAGCTTATGCCAGGGTGCTGGAAAGGAGGCTCTGGCCTATGGTTGAACCTCAAATTAAGTAGAAACAATGGTGATTCTATCCTGGCTATAGAACAGTGGACCAGCTCTTAACCTTTACAAGAGTACTTGAGGTGTTGTGGGAGTTTGCACATCCAGTCTACATGTGCTTTTTGGACATGGGGAAGTCTTACAACCGTGTCCCTCAAAGCACCTTGTAGGCGGTGCTTGGAAAGCGGGCCATTGCTGCAAGTCATTTGGTCCTTATGTAACTGCAGTGAGAGCTGTGTCTGCTTTCTCTGCAGTGAGTTAGACTTGTACTTGGTGGGTGTTGGGCTCTGCCAGGGTTGTCCCTCACTTCTCTTTTTGTAGATGATATGGTTCTGTTGGTTTCAACATACCTAACCTCCAGCAGGCACTGGGATGGTTTGTACCCAAATGTAAAGTAGTTGGGGTAGGAATCAGCACCTCCCAAATCTGAGGTCATGGTGTTCTTCTGGATAAAGCTGGACTGCTCTGCTCTCTGGAGCGTGAGGTTGACAGAATTGCAGATTACACTACCTTTTTTTTTGTTTTTTCCTATACCCAACCCTGGAGAAAGGATGTAGGAATGAGGAGAGAAGTGGAGGAAAGACAAAGAGATTAGAGAGGACAATATGTGACATCAGGAGAGCCCTCACCTTGTTCTTCTCAACAATAAAAGCCTCACAAATCCACTTGGCCTTGCCTCTGAATACATATTTCTCTCTGTGCCAAACAAAGAGGGCGTTCAATTCAACCCACGCAGGGCAGACTTAATAATTACTCTCGCTTTGAATGCAATTTCCTGGCTGGGGGAAATGATTGACAGATTGTATCCATGGTGTCAGGGGGCCAGCCACGCCCCTCCTGACTAAGGCAGAAATTAGAGAACAGCAGGAGCTAAATCACACCTTAGCAAAGACCTCTGGCAAGAGGACAGGAAGGGAAGCATGATGAATGAGAAAAGGATCAGAACAGAAAGGTAGAGGGTGAGCCGTGTGGGAGCATGGACATGATTGGAGGAATGGTTCAGAAATACATTTGTAGCCGCACACACAAACACACACACACACACACACACACACACACACACACAGATGCTGGTAGACACACAAACACTCGCATGCACGCATGCACCAAGGTAATGGGTCTGCAGTACTATTGGAGTGCAAAGGGAAAGACACTTAAATGCCATCTCTACAGTTGGGATGCTATTTACTCCCTCACACACACACACACACACACACACACAGGCATCTCCACTCTCTACTATGTCATGCACTCAAAGCACTCAGACTGATATGAGAGCAGCAAGCAACCAGCAGAGTGGCACAATGAGTCTCAGGGTATCTACAGTGGAAGAGCTCAACGGCAGCAGGTAGTGGGAAAGAAGGGTGACAGATTGTTGGTGTGTACAAATTGTAAGGTGCCTTTTATCAGTCTGTATTAGGTCTTGAAGGACAAGTCTGGTGATATAGCCAAAGCTTGATATATCTATTTCTTCTGTGCTATAAAACTCCATCGTTGTCGAGAAACTATTAAAATACATCAATCAGCCATACTGTTGCACAGGGTGACAAGTTCCTTCATTATCATGAACACACACAATGTAGTTTGTTTTAACTCAATCCCTCATATTGTCCTGTTGCTATAATACTCAGAAGGGTATTAATCCATGTCTGAAAATAGTCTCCAACAAGCTTTTAACTACAAATTATTTTCTTCTTTAGTAATGTTTGCTAAAAAATGAGCGATCAGCTGTTTTTTAGGAAATTCTTGAAAATGAAGCCTTTTTGAAAAATAATGTCTTTAGTAGACAATGGGTTTGTAGCATGATTGGGACGTCTGAAAGGGTTGAGAGATGAGCTAACATATTGTTGGTTTTGGTCTTTTATGGGATTTGTTGAAAAAAGACCCAAACTTATCCTTTAAATGTTGTTTTTTATGTTTAAAGCAGTTCCACATCTTTCGAACATTATTTCAAAAGTGGAAATGTTGTAAACCAAAGCAAGACTAAAACCAAGGACATTTTGAATTTGGGAAACAGAGGGTAGATAGTGTTCAAATCCAACTCTGGTTTGATACAGGTGAAGGACATAAAACACGAGTCAAAGGAAAAGAAGAGTTGTCAACACGATGAAATGTTCAAGCTCCCAAAACATTAATTGATGTTTCAACCTATAAGGTCAACATCCACCCAACTGTAAAGCAAGGAATCTCTGTTTGTCTTTCTGTTTGCATGACTGTCCTTCACATATCTCAAGATCTGTTCTACTCATCTCCCATCTACTTCATACAGGACGTGCAGTGTTGAATTTAATGCAATTTGGACATACAACATGTTCGGTATTAATAAACTTTGAATAAAGAAGCTATCAGCGAGCCGCTCTGCAGCAGCAGGGCGGGACTTCTGTGACTGTGTGAGCAAGCGATAGAGATACAGTGATGTTGAGAAGAGACAGTGAAGAAAAGCCTGTGAATGACAGAAATACGCTGTTTCCTGATTGTTTCTCAGCAGTGAAGTTCTAAAGCACAAATAAACAACCATCAAACACTCAACAGATGATTTGCTATGGAGAGAGATACTATTAGTTTATGTTTCACTTTCCTTCTGTGCATTTCTCCTTTTCAGTCATTCATTACATCCAACTAATGCAGCGCTGAATACAAAAAACAACAGAACAATTCCGTATGGTTTTCTCCCTTATGTATGAATGCTGTGTTTCAAGTACAACAGCTGAGCTAAGGAGCTGTGGAAATCTTTTCTCTGAAACAAAAAGCTATGAATAAGATAACCAATCAGTGGTATTTAGTGTTTCCATGTTACCTTTTATTATCAGTTCAGCTTGAGAGAAGATTCTTCTCATGGCGTGATCTAAGACCCTGTTTATACCTGGTGTTAACATATCGCCGGTGATCCAATCACATTGCTGTTCACACCTGTCTCTATTATACGTCCCTAGCAGTCTTGAGCTGACCTCTTGTATGCAGATTTTGTTGCCCAGTTCAAAGTCATTATGTCAGTTAGACAAGCCTTTGTCTTCTTAAAGGTTCAGTTTTCCAGTTTAGTAGCATATAAAAACTTAGTTCAGGGTTGTTTACTCTGTTGGTAGTTCATCCGACCACACAGAAGCTTTTTAGGCATTAGTTTGCTAGCAGATAGAAGTGACAAGGAGGCACTTTCACTCAATGCAAAGTCAATGAAGAACAATGAATTGTGTTCCTTTCCGGTGTGGGCAGGACTTAATTGTGCTCTGTTTCTATATAAACAGTTTGTCACCATTTCTGTGTTTAGGATTTTTTTTTAATATGGGTCTGAGATAGTGGCTTGGTGACATAACGACATCAAACTAGCATGACCTCCCTTAATACCATATAAGATCTAGAGTACCTTAGCATCAGCTTGGTGTGTAGTCTGTTATTTGCTAATGACAGCGAGCAATTCTGTTATTGTTAGAAGTCAACTCTGGGCAGATAGAAAGGTCTACCCTTAATTATGAGATATTCTAGCTTAGTAGAGCAATGCCTCTTGATAATGGTCCATACACCAACCTTAGTGAACATAAACATGCAGTCCCACAGTCGCCACCTGTGGTCTTATTGAAGTCATTACCTGTTATATCCATCCTGCAGGTGTAGGACCCCAGTAGCTCAGCGGCGCTATAGCAAATGCTGCTATTAAGCCATGTTTCTACAATCGCAGTTCATCCATTTGTTTCACCAGGGACTGTACATTGACAAGGGAAATGCTGGGTAGAGATAGCTGATGAGGACTTAGCCTTAGCTTAGCCCTCAGCGCTCCCCTTCCCCCTTTTGTTTACACTGTCTCCTGGCTGGCGGAGCAGGGTTGATAGCCTCCAGTGTCATGATATTAGCTGTTATTGGTGAATGGGACCATTTTCAGTCAATAGTAGCTCGCAAGGAATTATTTCAAACCTAGCTGAAATGTCTATGGGTGGGTAGATTCCGTCTTAAAGCGCCGGTCCACCCAGAGGATATATCCATATCTCACTGCCTTAGGCCACATTGCAGACCCTTCTCCTGTGGCTACTATATCTGGCCCTTTTAGCAAAGAAGTGAAAAACATTAACACCGATCTCCATTAAAAAACACATCAATTTAACATAATGATTGTTGATGGATCGCTTTTTACCTAGTCATTTAAATAACACATTTACTGAAATAAGTCCACATTTACCTACCAACTATGTGCCAAATTAATCAGTGGCTACTTTACGTTGACTGTCTTACAATTACATATAAGGTCTATTTTAAATTGTCTATGTTTATAAGGCAGTGCAGCATGAGTATTGTTAAGTATTTAGGGTCAGAGGCTGTTTAGTTGTGCCATGCTTTCAGCACCTTCAGCAGCTTTACCTGGACTAGATATGACCTGCTACTGTCATCATTTGTCATTTTAACCAGTTAAAGCGATGGTCTGCGCTAGCTAAAAAGCTGCTGTCTGAATTTTTAGTTTAATAAGAAAGAGGGAGGACAAAGATAAAAGGATTGATTACCACCTTAGCATCTTAGCATACATAGAAACTGTATATTTTACCAATCCAGATGTCAGAAATAATTGTTCACATCACATCTCTAGTATTGTAGTATTTTAGCCAACTTAATAGATAAAACAAAAGAACAAGAGAAGAATATAGTAAATGTGAATATGGATATTCTTTGCAGTGTAAGGAGTCACTGTCTGCTAGTGCCAATCCACTTGTGGCTGCTGTCTGATGGTCCGCTAAGTGTTTGCTGCTAAGACAGATGGTGTACTGTACGTTTACCTCTATCTGGCTAAAGTGCTGCCAGCCTGGTTTCAAGTGCCCTCGACTGGAGCAGAGCCTTCAGAGCAGGCTCTTCACCTGGAGGGAGAGAGGGTTAGAGAGGCAAAGGGCAGCACGTCCACACACACACACACACAAACACACACACACACACACACACACCTACGTAGACTCTCTTAACATGCGCTGACACAAATGTAGACAAGCCACACACACACACATCTCCTAAGCCCTCACACACACACAACCTACTTCACATGTAGAGCAGCATTCCCAGCTGAGTGCCTCTCTCCAACCTGGCAATTTCAGCGGAAAGAGAATTCAGCTAAAGTACACAGGGCGTCATGCTGATTTCACAACAGGGGGGTTGAATGGCAGAATGGCCTCACTACAGCCCTCGTTACTGATCCGGCAAGATCCAACTCATCTATTTCAATAGCACTCTCATTTGCACTTGTGTGTGCATATACAGATGGAGTCAGATTGCAGAAGTCCTAGATTTTTTTTACAATCTTGGTACAGCAGTGCTGGATTGTTGCTATAAACACTGTTTATCTAATGCAGGGCAGATTTCAGGGGAGGACGGACCTGTATACCTCCAGCAAGCAATGCACAGATACAACTCATACACAGACACACTGTGTACTTGCTTAGACACACAGCACCATCTGATAGTGTTGTTTTGGGTGACATTTAGTTTCTAGGTTGCACAAGATGCTCCTATAAATGAATCATGAGTAAATCTGTGAAGTGTGAATAATAGATGGGAGGAGAGGTAAAAAACAAAGGAGTGCTGTTATTATTTGTTAATAAGACACTCTGGAGCATCACTAACTAGAGCTCATTACCACAATACACGCAGGCATGCATATACACACACCCACAGCCACACACACACACACACACACCTTGTGCACACATCCCACATGCCAAACACATGCAGAAGTCTCTCATCCTGTATGACTATTTTTACCTGTGAAGCCTGTCGTTGCCTAGCACTCTGTAATTACATCCCACACTCCACCAACGAATGATTAGAGGCAATGATGGATGGGTTAACAGTCACCTAAGGATGCCTCGGTGCAAAGCTAATTACGAAACCATACATGTGTCATATGCCTGATACATGCGATAGCCCTCTCAGCCTCCTGCCATAACTGTGGAACAAGTGCGATAAAGGTGGACGACGTGTCTCCTGTTAATCAACAGATAAGAGATGATGAAGTAACTCTGCCGTTGATTAATATATATCGTCGTAGCTCAGCGCTGTCTTAAATACCGACTTACCTGAATGACAGAGAGTGGCTTCAGTGTCACTTTGCCTTACTCAACATTTAACTTACGTTTAACATGTTCTTTCTTTCTTTGAATTGCAAAGGCAAAAGATTTATGTTGTAAAAAAACAACTTTTTCTCTTATCAATAAAAATATGGTCATAATTTTGTGTTCTTAGCAGGGTTATATATCATGTAGAAGGACTAGTATTCCACCTGAGCTATTCATTTATTCTCAGCTCTTCTGAATGCAAAAACTTTCATTTTTCTCTGTCAGACAAGATAGTGTACTATGGATTTGTATTTATGGTTAAAAAACATTGAATATTGACAATTTTCGTTTTATTTGGACCAGGAAATGGGGTATGCATGTCTGCTTATACAAGTATGTGTGTCTGTGTAATGTGTGTGTGTGTGTGTGTGTGTGTGTGTGTGTGTGTGTGTGTGTGTGTGTGTGCTCAGACAGAGATGTGAGAGGTTGCGTTTATGATTGCCACGACTGCAGCTGGGGCTGTGGGCTGAGTAATTGCCTGTCTTGGTAGGGACAGCATGGTAGCGAACTAAAAGTCAAGTGCTCTCTTCCTGCTGTAGACCTCATTTGGATTCCACATAGCTAGCTAGCAAGCTAACGCCAGCCTTGGGCCTGTATTATTCATAGCTTGACAGATAGCTCTCACTAAAAGCATTGGAACTGGGCCAGGTGGTGATGGAGAGACAGGGGGAGAGGCACCGGTGCACCTCACTCTCTGCCTGGCAGGAGAGGAGAGGAGATGAGAAAAGAGGTAGAAATGAGGAAAGAGGAAGGGTGAGGAGGGAGGGAAGGGAAGAGGAGAAGAGAGAAGAGAGGTTCGATTTTCAACCACTGGAAGGAGAAACGAGATCACTGTCACATCATCACTTGAGGGCAAAGAAAGAAAAACATTACTAAAATACAACAAAACCTGTCAACCAAACACAGAAACATGTTTCTCTGACCCTAAGTTTACAATCATCCCCTGTCATCTGATAATAATTATGTTCCACTATCAATCCTTCCAGAACCAGCACTGGCTCCACACTGCCGAAACTCTGCATGTTCAGTTTCAATGACAGCCGAGGATGCTGAACAAATAAATGTACCACTGTCCCAATCTGAGAGCAGATTCCCCAGCTCTGAATCCAGCTGTGCATTGTATCTGTTTGTAGCTATTGCCTCATGCACAACCCTCTACTGGAGGTCTGCTGTCTGCTTTTGAAGGGGCAGCTTGTACAGGGACTGCCAGCTGCCTTGCGAGGTAACGTCTGGACCAAAAAACTCAGTCACTTTGATTCCTTCATCCCTGCCAAAGAGTGCAGGTTCCAGAACCATAACACTGATTTGGTACACTGCTTTTTTTCCCTGGAGCCTGAAACTTGTCCAGGTGGGGAGTTGTGTCAGCAGCTGACCTCCTACTTCCTGACACTCCCCCACAGCTGGGGTGATAGACAGAGAGACGGGAAACTGTACTCACACTCTTCACTCCACTGGTCATACCAAGTATGGTTTTCTGCAAATGCTCTGTTTCGGGGCGTCCACAAATGTTGCTGTCACCTTCATCAGATGTCCCAGTTTGGTGCATCCAGCCTCTCAGAGATTGGGTCACAGGCTGGCAGACTGAAGTGGTTGAGTCTTTATGAGGTTGTTAAAAACAAAGGTTCCTCAAACAATCACAGGTCAGTAATCTTATTTGTGGCATGTGAGATCTTAAAAATTTTCCATGCCTGCAGTGCACAGCTGTAAAAAGGTTGATTAAGGTCCACATCCCGTGGTTGTAATGGGAAAAGCTGTTTATCATAGCTCAAGTGACCAGCTCTCCTCAGTATGAGTTGAGCTGTGTCTAACCAGCTTGGACCAAAGTTGTATAGCAGTTTTTGTGCAGTGAGGAGTCTAAATCTGGCAATTTTGGACTGGATGTTGATAAGTCCCTGCTCCCTTACCACCACAGGGAGATAGAGTCTTGGCCAAGGACTAAAGGTGATCCGAAGTTAATGGCAACCATAATTCTTCTTCTATATGATAACTGGGGTAACCACTTCTATTTAGACAACTGAGAGCGTACTTTCTCCTTCAAAAAATAAGTTACTGTATGTAGTTGACTTGAGTAATTGTCCTGTCAGGAACACTATAGGCCTGATCTGTATGTACAATTATTTCCAGGATGTCCCTAGCTCTGTTTCATAAGGCTCTGGAAAGCATCTTTTCGGCTGTACAGAGGAGAGCTACTGGCCTCCAGTTCTTAAGTAAAGCCAGGACCTTAGGGCATCAGGCAGAGCACTGCTCGCTTAAAGGAGACGAGAGGAGATTTTCTGAAACACTCCAACAAAACACAATGTAAATCAGTCCCAAAAGTATTCCAGAACCACTTATTAAAGTCAGTGTAGAGACTGTTAATCCCTGGTATCTGTCTTGATGCCATCTGGTTGACACCAAATGACTTCAAAGTCAGCTCGTAAACCAATGCAGCTTTCTCTTGTAGGCTGAGGAAGCCCTTCCAGGGGCTCCTTATGGGCACTCCATGCTGCATTGTTCTACTCTAAAGAGGACCGCATCAAAGTCCATTGTGTAGCTCCTTATTTCGCCCACACTGGTGGTCACTCTGCTCCTTGAAGCTTAAGGCAAGTCATCTGCTGGCTCTGTGTAACTGAACTCTCCAGATTGGAAAAGAAAGAGTACAGGCCATCCATGTCCTTTAGCTGGAGGAAGCGAGACATGACAGTAGCTCCCCTCTCTCTCTCTTGCAGGAAGGAGCTCAAGTGCCACCTGTTCTCCAGCAGCACATGACCTGTAGTGGGATGCAAGTCTCTGTGTACCCTCTCTTCAGTATTCCTAACGTTGGCTTCAAGTTCCCAAACTGTTGCCTTGATCTTATGGAATGGGAGGAATTGTGTCCTACCAACCGCCCACCACACTTTCAAAGAACTAAAATTAGTTTTTTTATTTTTCACTGCTGCCAACAGTGCTTAGAGTTCTGGCAGAATATATTGTCTTGCAGGAGGTTGTTTGATAAGAATCCAGAAGGACTTAACCCTTTCACCTGGTGAAATGATCCAGTCTATGCTAACAAAGAGGTGGCCAATAAAGCCAACTGGACTAATGTTGCTGTGAGCCAATCTGGAGCGGAGACTTTTGAGATGTTTGACCCTCCATGTTTCTAACAGATCGAAGTGTGTGATTTTACTCCTAAAGTTCTGAGATGACTGTGTGTGGGGATCCTTATTTGTCCTGTCCACAGTCAAGTATAGAATGCAGTTGAACTCCTGAACCAATGGTGAACTGATCCTGATGGTAATTCCTTACCTCATTTTTTAGCCGGGTGAAAAAACTTGTTCTTTCTGTTGATTGTGTACAAAAATGTTCATACAGCAGATCATAGAGCTCTCCATTTCTGCCCAGGTAATCAACAGCTGACTCTTTACCAACTTAAGTAGTTGCATTTACAATTGCTGTGAACAGAACAGGTCCCGCTGCACTAAAGTTAGCGCCATAGCTAAGGGCACATGAACCCTCCCACCGTAAGACCCAATCTAGCTTTTCTGTGGGATTGCTATGTCTCTCTTGCAAAAACAACACATTTTTTAAATTAATGCCCCTTTGTGCCTGTCTCCCCCACCATTAACATTCAAAGACCCTATTTTGGGGCTCTGCATAGAGAGGTCAGAACAGAGAAACAGATAAGATTACTCAAACAGAGAACAGAAAACACATTATCATGTTAACTTTTCGAATTTTTATTAGCTTTACCTTTTGTTGCTTTTCTCAGAGTTTTGATATGCTTTTTGAGATGTGATGGCTTCTTTTCATGAAAACTGACCAATTTTACATCAACAGATCTGATGAACTTGTTGCCAGTGTTGCTTAAGTGATCATTCACTCTATATATACTTTTTGAACATTTCATCCTGAAATTGATTTATTTCTTCCGAAGAGCAGAGGTGTATTCCTGTTAGATAGATAGATAGATAGATAGATAGATAGATAGATAGATAGATAGATATCGTATCTGACTTGGAGTGATACTTCCTGTCTTCTCCTTTTGGCTGTTAAACACACCCTGTACTTCATTGGGGGTCGCTGTGTGATCTCTGCCTGATGAATTTGTGGAAGCTGCTTCCTTCTGCCGACATGGATCGCAATCCAGTACCTGCAGACCGAGAGGTGCTCAGGTTCTCTGCAGCAGCAGAAGCCTGTTGCTTCTCGGGATTTACCTTTTCTTTGCTATCTTAGTAATTATCTTCAGAATGTGAATGAGTGGCAATGGCTGCCGCACCTGCAACCCCATGATCTGCTGATCTGCTGTTACACTTACAGGTGTGGCGCCCACCGCTGCCTTGGCATGTGTGGAGCTATCTGCCGCATTGCCAGACTGAGCCACCACCTGCTGTTTATGCAGACAAACAAAGCATTTGTGTCCCACATTTCTATATTTCACCTGTCCTGAGCTAGCATACACCATATAAAAGCCATCGTCGTGCTTTACTCTGAAGCGAGTCCAGGAACATAAAACACCTGCCACCTCAGAGACTGTAAGGAATCCTTACATCCCAAATGCACCATTTTAAATTTAGACAACAGAGCTCATTCTCTAACTGGGTATGTATGAACAGCCGAGCAGCGGATACTGTGATCTGCATGGAGGGAACTGGCAGCTCGGGGAAGGTTGCACAAATATGTCCCTGGTAAACACGCCATTCTCTATCAGATGATAAACATATGGCTCATCTTTCAAGAACACCACCACTGATTTGTTCATTCTTGATGCAAAATATAGTTTATCATGTTGTACCTGCTCACTGACAGCCAACAGAACCTCCTCCACAGTACCGTTACTATCCAGCAGAGCTGTCCTTACGTCTCTGAGAATGCCATTCCACCTCCAAAAACCACCTAACAATACCACCGATCACTTGGGCAACACAAAGGTTTTACTCTTGGAAAGCTTACCTGATTGTGCACATAGGACAGATGGAGAAAATCCAAAAACAGGGCTGGAAAACAATCCAAAATGATGCTCAACTCACCCACTGGAAACAGGAAGGAAGATAGGAAAAGATATATTGAAGTAAAGGATATGGAATTTGAAGATAAGTTGGAGCAGCAGTGAGATGAGCTGTTTTAACAGAAACAGAGAAATGTCTAAGTGGGATAGGAAAACGAAGCAGGGATCTAGAGATGAAGAGACTGAAGAGGTGAAGAGGGCACATGGGGTGAAGAAGAAAATCAGACAGAATTATCAGAAGGCCATATGAACTCAGAGAATAGTGCGACTACAAGATGTAAAAGCAAAGCTTACATTATGACTGAGATAGAGGATGAGTGCACTAACCACAAAAGGGTGAAAACGGAGAGAAGGCAGAAGCAGAAACGAGCGAGCGAGTGAAACCATTTCAAATAGAGGAGAGAAACAGGCCTGGAAAAAGAAGAAGAGGAACAGGCAGCCATCCACCCCCGCCAAGCTCAGCAACCCCTCTGCCTCCATGTGCAGAACCAGATAAGGTCGCATTAATCAAAATCTGCCACTTCCCCTTCCAAAAAAACACCGTCTCTGCCATCAACCCCCCTCTGTGAAGTATCTGTCACCGAAACGGAAATTTCCATATTTAATGGGAAAGCTTTATATCACCAAAAAGGCAGTGTGGGCTGAGGGTGAAAAGAACAGAGTTGGTTGGATCCGTCAGCTCTGTCATTAGCTTCTACACTTTAGACAGCATGAGGAGCATTTGGGTTCATTACAGTGCGGTTGTGATTTCCATTGTTATCATCTTAACATGATGATGAAGCCGGACAGAGATCGCTCCTTGTCTTGTACCACTGCAATCTTTAATATAACGATAGTATATTGTAACAAAGCCGTATTGTCTACATCACACATTAAAGAGTACTGTAACAAAGGTTTTTTTTTTTCTACTGCACATTCTGTCCTCACGTAAACCTCTAATGCAATTTAAAAGACACTTTGAAAGCATTTCAAAAGCAGGGCCACTGAATTTACAGTGGCGTTCTCATGCAGCTTCCCTCGTCATGCCGTCCTCTCTGATGCCATTTGTTTATTTTCTCCCCTTTGTAATTTTCCCCCTTTATTTGCCTCCTGTGCATATTATGACAAGCCTCGCACACTACCTTTCCAACATTACCCGGCGTCAGATAAACAGGTGGTGTTTACGCTTTTTTTTTTCCCATCCTCTTTCTTTTTTTTCTCTCTCTTTTTTTTTTTTTTTTTTATAACCGCCTCCCCGAGGAGAGACATCAAAGGGAATAACAGATCATGTGCTGTGAGTGCGGAGCGTGCCAGGGGGACGTGGGCATGATGGTGGGGGGGAGGGAGGGGTGGGTGAAGGGTAGGGGTGGGAGGGGGGTGGTGGGGGCGGGCAGCTGCTTAGGGCCGGCTCCAGGCCCCGGCACATTGTGACCTCTAACCCCTGAACCCCACCCCCCCACTCCCTCCCCGATCCCATCGAACCCACCCCCCCTCCCCGACCCCTGGCCAGCCCTCCCCTCAGAGCAGCTGCCAACTAAATTACATCAATGTCAAAATGCTGTCCTCGTCTGCTCGGGAGATGGAGTCTGGTAAACATGACACAGAGCGGGAATCACAATGCAGCACATGAAGGGCACACACTTCATTCTAATGTGTGTGTGTGTGTGGGAGTGGGGGGGGGGGATACCAAAAGTAACCAAGTACTAGTCCATTTCTCAGTATGTTTCCTCCTCCCCAGCTGGTCTGTGGCTCTCGGTAACCAAGCCCATTTCTTCCCAATGCAAAGAATAAGATGTACAGTATGTGGCTCTTTGTCTACAGAGGGTCACTTTTGGTCTTTTCTTAGGATTTGTTGACAATAAGTAAAATGTAAAATATTTCCTTTGTTTTCAAGTCAATTAACTGATTAGTCAGCAGACAGAGGATTCATCTGCAAATACTTATTCATCGTCTAGCATTTGTCATTTTTCAAGCAAAAATTACAAATTTTCCTTAATGGCAGCTTCTGAAATGTGAGGATCTTTGCTGCTTTTTCTTGATTTCATGTGATCATAATGTGAGTATCTTTGGATTTCATGAACGCTATATATGATTGATTGATTGATTGATTGATTGATTGATTTGTTTATTTAAGTGTCTTTCACCTTCCCGTGCCCAGTCGATATAGGCTTACAAGACACTAACCATTAACAACCAGGATGACTATGTGACCAATCATAATATACAATTCCATAAATTCACCAGCAGAACAAAGCAAAACATTTAGTTTACATGACAGAAGCTTCCTGTTGAGCAGCCAAGACTCTATAAATCCTGCTAAGCCAAGAATCTCCATCTTTAAGAGCCAAAACTATACATCAACTTGGACAAGCAAAATAAATCAGGATTTTTTCAAGTCACTGTACAAAGGGCAATGAAATGCACAATGAAATTCATCCTCAACAACACCATCAGTGACTATAAGTGACTAAACACACTGCTGATGACTTTTTCAGCATGAGAAGCTAAAGCTAAAAGTGAAGGGAGGAAGCATCATTCGCACTCACAATCTAATTCACCTCCTTTTTATTTATTCACACCTCATCCAAATAAGCAACTGTTGTGAAAGTCTGCACTGTGGTTTACACAGACAAATGGCCAAGCTAGGAGGAAGGAAATCCTTTTTTTTTTTTTTTTCAAAATGGCTGCTGGGCTCGCAGCTAACTAGCTGTGCTTCCTCTGTGTGTGTGTCTCTGGGTTCGGGTGATTGATTGAAGTCATTACACTGGTGGAGAGACTCCTTACCTGGCTAATCCAGGAGTGAATTTAGCTGCAGGATGACAGATAGGCGCATTACGCCCCCAGAATCTGCTGCCCGATGAGCTTTGCTGCTCAGGACTTCCTCCGCCAAATTATGCAAAAACGCCTCGTATGATACACATATAAATATTATCCCAGATCCATCTTCCAACAGCTCCCCGATATCCACATTACAGTCAATTTCCAGGAGTCAGAAACCACTCAAATGTTCAATAATACTACACACTAAACCCTACATAATAAATACTGATCATCATGTTTTAGATACAAGCTCTGAAATTCACAAAATCTACATGAATGTTCGGCGCAGCGACAAAAAACAAACCCGTCTCATTCCAACTTTAATGCAACCTACTCCCTGCTACTCCATCTCAACCCCCCACCCCACCCCTCTCCACCACCACCCACTACTCTACAGCTGCTTGATGGGGACAGTATCAGCAAGGTGCACAAACAGCCTTTTGAAAGGAGGTGTTTTTCCCACCAAGCAGGAGACTCTAGTATTTGGCAGATATGGACAAAAGGAGCTAAAAGGGGGGGTGGGAGCAGCTGAGATCTTGTAAAGATTGAGGGGAGGGGAGGATAAAAAGGTATAGGGAGATGTTGCCCACTACAGTCATCGTGCCGTATCTCGGTCGCCATTAGGCTTAGCGGTGGACTCGGGGGCTCTTTTTGGGATAAAGAAGAGACGAGGGGATGGGGAGACCCACGGTGGCGTTGGATAAGAATAAGTGTAAGGGTTAACAGCAATGTAAGGGAGGGGGGGGTATTTGACTAAAGTTGAGACTTGATTCATTTGGGCTTTGGGCTACAACAGGCTTATTGAAGCAGTGAGCTGAGTAGCTTGCTGTTGGGTATGGAAGCCTGGTAGCATCATCTCTACCAAACACACTGTCTAAAACATATAAAACCTATGTATTGTCTTTGCAAACATGTAGTCAAACATATGAGATTATACTTTCCACGCCGCTTGTTATCACACAGACCGGAGTGGACAGTAATTTCACTCACACACACACGCACACACACAAACACACACACAAACACACACACAAACGTCCCATAAGTTTCACTGACACCCAGGATTATTTCAACAGCGCTGCTATGAAGTAATATTTCATGAGTTTTAGGACAAACTGACAGTCATTCTTGCCTTTTGTGTGTATGTATGTGTGTGTGTGTGTATGTGTGTGTGTGCCATAGCAGCTGATATGCGAGCTGGAGCCTGAGCTGCCAGAAAACGCCCCAAATTGCAGCGTCTGCCATGCGCTGAGCCTCCTGCACCAAGACACTGTCTTTTGTTCTCCCCTGCTAGCGGGAGAAGCCTGACAGCTCTGAAATGATCCTCTCTCCTCTTTCTCACACACACACACACACACGCACACACACACACACACACACACACACACAGACACACACACACACACACTTCTGCTTTTTCTTTTCAACTCCTCTACTATATATCTCCCAATTTTACACACAAAAAAGGTATACACACATGAAAACATACATCCTCCTGTCTGTCTCTCTCCTATAGCCCTCTATTTTCCTACCCACCTCTCTTTTTCTCTCTTTCTCTTTCTCTTTCTCTTTCTCTCTCTCTTTCTCTCTCTCTCTCTCTCTCTCTCTCTCTCTCTGCCTGTCTTCCTCTCTCATTTTTCCTCACTGGCTTGCTGTGAGGATGGCGAATCCCTCATGGATTTCTGGAGGGTATCACCATGGAGACGGGCTCTGCCACACGTGTCTATAGATCCTCCTGCTGGATAGGGGGGCACAGCCAGAGGTGGTGCATTCCCTCCATCCTCCTTAGTCCTCTATAGTCTCTCTGCAGAGAGAGGGAGACAACAATGAGCTGAGGTAGTGGTGGTGAGAGATAGGAGGAATATTAGTGTTAAAAGAAGGATTCTGGGTAATATATAGATACAGGATGTACAGAGGAGGTGGAGAAAGTGGATGGAGGGGGGAGGGAAAAAAGGAGCAGGTGAGGTTATGATGGGTGAGAAATATGATGTGAGAACACCGGGTGACAGGAGGAGATGACGAGAGAGGGAGGGAGGTAAAAAATAAAAAAGCAGCAGCAGCAAAAGGAAGAGGAGGCAACAGCAGCCCTCATCCCTGTGTCAGGGAGACAAATAGCATGTGATGCTAATGACTGGCTAAAGCTTTTGCCCCTGCTGAGAACAGCCGCTAATATGACTGCTAATAAAGGCGACGTGCAACGCTGTCGCATTCCAACAGTCGCTCAACTGTCGCCCAAAATTAGCCAAACGGGAGCTCGCTCTCTTTCTCTCTCTCTCTCTCTCTCTGTCTCTCTCACTCTGTCTCTCTCTCTCTCTCTTTCTCTCTCTGTCTCTCCTTCTCCCGCCTCACATTACTGCTCCAGAAAACCAACGGGGCCCTCGCTGTAACATTTCCAGATGTTTTTTTTTTCTCTTTTTTTCTTTCCCCTGCATTAAAGGGCCACTTGTTCACACTGTAATAGAATTTGTTCCATCTTATAATGCCGAAGATGCCCACTCCATAAAATATGAAGTGGTCTTTTTGTGATCTGAAGCTCTTTTCTTCTTTGATTGCTACCTCTCATACACACACACACACACACACACTCATACACACTCATGGAGGATTTTGTGATTCTTGCCAGGGGAGAAAGCAAAAAAGAGAAACACAGAATCGTACAGTATTTTCTCTCTGCTTCTTCTTCTGCTTCTTCTTCTCTCAGCACAATGCCTGCAGAATCCCTTTTCTTTTTCTTTTTCTTTTTTTTTTTAATTTAAATGCCACCTAATTATTTCTGGAATTTTAATTGCCAAGCGCAGCGAGTGGGATGCTGCGCCTGCCACGACCAACGCCACCGTAGCCAAGGTCACGCCGCGACAGAGCCGGGGGAACGTGGGATGGCGGGGAGCTGCCGATTTCTTTCCCGTGGCTTAGTCATCACAGAGGGGGGGGGGTGAGGGGGGGGGGGGGAACACACACACCCTCTCTTCGCCGTGTCACAACAACCTGACAGCTCGGGGGGGCTCTGGGAGGACACCTGAGACCCCGAGTTTGTTCGTTATCCGACATCTCTTAACCACGAAGCAGCCGTAGCTTTTAAAAGAGAGGATGGATACTCGGAGCGGCGAGCGCAGTATTAAAGCGTGTATCAAAAAGGCCTATTTGTTTGTATGAAATCCCGACCCCAAAAACAATAAAGTGCACTTGACTCCTTTTTAAATACACAATGAAAAAAATACACAAGCTAGCGTTTATTACTCGGTGTCCATTAGCTGATGTTTGCCAAGCAATTACAGCGATTCGACGCCTTTTTTTTTGTGTGGTTATTTTTTCAAGTGATTCAGGTGAGTGCAGTCACATTAATACCTGTCAGCCATTGAGCTCTGCTGTGGCTCAGCAGCTGACAAGCAAGCACTGCCTTCAAGACTGCTTTATTGTTAAGATAAAGGAAGGTAGGAGGGAGAAGAGATGGTAAGGCCCTGTTTCTATCTATCTGCCATTCCCACACCGCTTCTCCCTCTCCATCCTTCCTCCCTCCCTCCCACTCACCTATCCTCCTCTCCCTGCCAGCCCGCCTGCCTTGGCAGCCGCTAACCTGCTGGGACCAGCCCCTTGATTTATTTGGAGAGGGGCCCTGGAACGGAGGGGCCAGGATGAGTGGCATTTTAATGTGCTTTTGAGATGTTTGGTCACAAGCACTATTGATCACAGTGGCGCAGCAGCACACACACACCCACACATATATATACACACACACACCCCTCCCTCACTGTCCCGTAGACCCCTCTCTCTCACACACTGCCCTAGGGGAGAGGTCTGGCTGTCAGGCAGGGAATGAGTTTCCATGTGGGCTTAGATTAATGAAATGAGGCCCCTGGTTGCGGGGGGTGCAGGGGGTCAGACCATTAAGGAATCCCTGCGCTGGGCGAGATTGAGCCTGCCAGCTGACTGGACCCTGACTGACTGATGGACGCCCGGGATTTAGCAGAATGGGAAAGAGAAGGAGAGAGAGAGAAGGAGAGAGAGAGAGAGGGAGCAGAATGGATAGGATATTGGATTGTGGAACACATGAAAAACAGAGAAATAGAAGGAGCAAAAATGGCTTTCTAAGAGCACAACACACCATCTAACAATCCACCATCAGCACCCAACTACAAGTGATGAGCCTTTCTCTCCACCACAGATGCAACACACACTGACCAACAACTTACTATTTTCTTCCTCTTGCAACACACATCCTCCGTTCATTCACATCAGGTCTTACTCTAAGTAGCAGCGAGCTGTGGGGAAACATCCAGAGGTTGTAAAAATAGGAGCTGGGGATATTTCACAGCCGAGTGAGCATGCCCAAAGCGTGTTTAGCTCCCTTACACTCAGGCGTGGACAGCGGCTTTATTTATTTGATGGCCAAAAAAGACTCAGCAGAGCTCATCATAGTTTCTGACTTGCACTCGGTGCTTTTGTGCAACTGTACCACACACATACACACACACACACACACACACACACATAAGGCAAATGTACTAACAGCATTGTAATGTCGCGCACATGCATCTTGCCTTGGAAAGGGGGGGGGGGGCAGGTATAGCAGCTCAGGGGCTCTCCGAGGTTTGATGAGCGAAAGGGATTAAGCCCCTGTGATCAATAGCCTGAGCGAATACACAGATTATCAGATTATCAGATTAGGATCTGTGCCCCTCCACCCCTCTCCCCCTCCCCCTCCCCCCCCTCCTGCTGCCGATGGGGGAAAGCCAGAGAATACATTAAAACCTGAGGTGCCTCTGCAAGATTCAATTAATCAGGCTACAGGTTGTCTCCCCTCCAATCCCCTCCACCTCTCTCTCTCTCTCTCTCTCTCTCTCTCTCTCTCTCTCTCTCTCTCTCTCTCTCTCTCTCTCTCTCTCTCACACAGTCAATTCCAGATGAGCGGCGGGTTGTTTCGCTACACTCGGCTCACATCAGAACAAGGGCATATCAGTCTTGTACAAAGCGTTTGCGGAGCATGCACAGTGATTTTCTTTAGCCTGAAGAGCAAATTGATGTTACCTGCATATAAATGAGCGCCAAAATAAACCAAATCTTTTTGCTTTGTTTGTCTCAAAGATAGCGATTACTCCCCCTCCTTTCCTAACTGTTTCAGAGAAGAAACAGAGCATTTTCTTCTAATTGCTCAATAGTTAATGAGTACACGTCTAATTAAGGGTAGTAACTTTGATATTCTGCCCCCATCTCCCCCAGCAGAAGAAGTTGAGAGGTATCGCTTCTCTTGTTACACCTTCACACACACACACACACATAAGCTAGAGGCCCATGTGCAAATGAGCATTAGCATTTCTGTCCAGGTGAGGCTAACGGCTAACGGCTACCTTCTTATCTCTCCTCCACAGTGTGTACGGCTGCCCTCTGGCCAAGAAGAGGAAGAGTCTAGACAGACAAACCCTGGAACCCTCGCCCAAGAGGAGCACCTACCTAGATGACATGGACAACTCCACCATGGAGGAGTGCTACGAGACAGACGGGACGGAGGAGATGGACGACAGGGAGGAAGAGGAGGAGGAAGGCGCCGTAGAAGAGGAGGAGGAGGAGGAAGAAGAGGGGGAGGTGGAGGAGGAAGAGGAGGAGGAAGTGGAAGGGTACATGGACTATAACGAGGAGCAAATGGAGCAGGAGGAAGGCGAGGTGGAGAGAGGGGAGGAGGAGGAAGAGGAAGAGGAGGAGGAAGAAGAGGAGGTAGAGGTGGAGCAGGAAGAAGAGGAGGAAGAGGAGAGGGTGGAGGAGGAGGAAGAGGAGGCGGTAGAGGAGGTGCACTATGAAGAGGGGGAGGAGGAGGATGGAGAGCAGAGTCAAGGGCAAGGTAAGAACCTTTCACCAAATTTACACCAGGAATTTAACGCTTTAGAATTTCAAATATTTCCCAATCTTTAAAAAAAACAAAAAAAACCCCATTATTTTTCAAGCAGCATTTGCATATCTGTGGTTTATATTTCCATATTTGATGGGCTGGATGAAGTAGTTTGGGGCAGTTGGACATGATGTTCAAACACTGATTGTGTTTTGCATTGGAATGAGATGAAAGATCCAGAACAACATACTGAAACTTCAGCATGGCTGTGATCGCTTATTCCTTTGATATTTATTTTTTTGTTTATGTTATTCATTAATTCATTCATTTACACATTTTCCTCGTATACTTGCGTGTACTCATTTTCAAAGCCTCTACTGTACTGCTGCTGTAGTTAAAAAACAGCTTTAGAAGTGGAAGAGAGGTGTACTGGCACCAGACAAACACCAACTTACTTTCTTATTTTTGATGTTTTCATAGAGCTTATTTTAAAAATATATTTAGGATTTTTTTTTTAATTACAGAGCAATGATCAAAATTGATGGCTAAAATCAGCAGGGCCATCCTTTCCAATTATTTCCTCTCTGAAGTGTTTTAACCCTCTCCAAGAGCTTTGTTAGCAGTATCAGAGCCCAAATTGTCGATGAATCATGTTAAACTGCTAAAACTGGAGCCATGATTACTTTTTTTATAAACTACACAAAGACTACTAACAAATTCATCTTCTTTTAATCACAAAGAATATTGAGTTTCCCTTCGCTAATATTAAATCTTATGAATATTAGAGCTGCTGACAATCAAAGCTTTAATTACGCCTCTCTTAAAGACATGATACAAAAATACCACCCTAGTTTTTGGGTAGTGGGATTTTTGAGAAACTCCTGCCCCGTATGTTATCTCCTCTTCCCACCCTTGACGTGCTCGACACCAGATTTGGCAGGTTTCTCTCCAGCAGATTCTGTTTTGCACCCCCACATCACGATTGGACCTGACAGTGCCTTCAAGTCCAATTAAGAGTGAAGCTCTGAGAGAGAGGAGTGCGTTAACCCTGTTTGGTGCGCCCCGCTCTACCCACCCAAAGTGTTGATGTGGCATCTCAGCAGCCGTGGCTCTTATTGTCTCGCAGACGTGTTAAAACATCTTTACTGACTGGTGTTCATTAGAGCCCGAAGCCCAAGCCTTAACACTGAGACTGTGGACTGGTTGCTACTGTCTGATCAGCCTGGCAGCAGTTTTCTATGAGTAGTATCTGATTACCATGGATTGTTAATAAGACTGTTGTTGTCACTGGCAGGTATTCATGAGGAGTTCTGCAAATCCTCATCATTTAGCTCTATTATCATCATGTTTGCTTTGTAATTGAAGAATTGTTTGTAATCTGCAGCGTTTTCCCTAAGACAGGCAGAAACATTTTTCAATATGCTGTGACAACCTGGATTTCAAGCAGTATGTCCAACTAGTAAACCCCCCTGGAAACACCCGTTTTCACCCCTTGAAACACCAATTTTTCTTAACACGCTCACTGATTCGTCCTTGGCTCACACCAGCATACAAACATTTCTGTATATGGGTCAATGACGGGGTTTTTTGTGTCCATGTGGTTTAGTCAAATTTAAAGAGGTTAAATTTTTAAAATAAACATATGAATAACTTGCACTTACTCTTTTTTTGTGGACTCAGCATCAAATTTCTGCTTTTAATCCATTTTGAGAGAATATATTAGAGGATTATGGCAAAAATGTCTAAATGGTGTAACCATAAAAACTTAAAAACATAATTAAACTTGCTTAAAAACACTAAACAATAAAACAGCATATCAACTAGTTTGGCATGATCTTACATTATAACTTTTATATTAAATAAAGCTAATGGAATACAATTGTTCTAAATATTACATTTAATCTGGAGAATCATGGAGATCAGGAACCATTTACATGTTTATTTTTTAAATGAAGTCATTATTAGTATAAATCCACTTCAATACACTGTAGGTGGATAAATTATTTGATATTTATCATCTTTTGTGGTTACACCATTTGACATTTTCAGGAGCATTCAGTCTTACTATTTGTAAAAAAAAAATGGTGCAAATGTCATTTCAAATGATATAAAACCAACACAAATACTAAATGTACATTTTAACAAACCTGATGCTGCTTTTAAAACTATTCTGTAAGATATTTTTGAACTATAAAGGGTTTAATGACCTCACTGTTTCCTCTCTCCTCTGACTGACCGGATATACAGAAAGGTTCACATGTTGGTGCAAACCAGGGACAAATCAGTGAGTGTATTAAGAAAAAATGGTGTTTCCAGGGATGAAAATAGCTGTTCTGAGGAGTTTATTAGTTGTGCATACTCTTTAAAATCCAAGTTGTCACAATGTGTCATTACCATGTTCCCCCGTTCACCCCAATACATCAGTACTGGATGGCCGCTGGGCAGATTCCAATCTCCTGAAAATGTAATAGAGGTGACATTCTGGAGCTTCCCTGTGTTTGTCAGCGGCAAATTCACATCTCTGTAGCTAATCCGAAGCCACTTCAGGGCAGGACAGTCTCTCTGTTCCCTCCTTAATCTGTTTCGCTTCCATATCCCTTTTGTGTACCTTGATTGCTCTTCAAATTGCTTCCCCGTGCCATGTTTCATACCATCAAAAATTAAACCCCTGGTGCAAGAGGTTGCTGTTAGAAGGCTTCCACTGTCAAAATATGTGCCTGGTCATTCGTGACTGTTCCCTCTTCTCGCTCTAAAGCCCCTAACCCCCCAAGCACCAATATTGTGTTGCTCTTGTTAGATTGGACTGTGAGTCTGTGTGTATGTACAGTATTTGAGGGAAGTCGGTATGACTGTTTGTACAGTACATGTACTGTATGAGCATGATTTTTATAGTCTATGTAGAACCTGAATTGGGTAATATTCATATTTTCTTTTAAATTTATATTCAAATGTTGCATTCTTCGTACTTGTAACTTTGATCTGCAGTCAAGTTCGCATTAATGTGTATATTGTGATTACAGATCAGCGTTTGAACCTGCCGATTATTAACTTTTCATCACTATCAATTAAACTTACTTTTTTTTCTAATATTATTATTATTTTCCTTCTTCTTGTGATTCACTCCTTCCCACCAAGTGAAACTCTCATTTATTATTTCTGTGCATGTGTGAGGGGGCCTTTGGGTTCATTTTCTCTGCAGGAATGTAAGTGGCAAATGTGACGCCAATGTGAGCGATGTGCTCTTGGCGGTTCAGGGCGGAAATATGAAAGGAGAGATTGGAAGTGCTCCAGGAGTGAGTGCTTGAAATTACTGACAGAAGAGGTTCAGTAACCTTTTGCAGCCTGTCAGAATCAATTAGGCAGTGAAAGGAATTCTAAAGATACTGATGACTGAATGAAAAAAAAGAACTTTACTAGCAAACGATGAATAGCAACTGACTGGGGTTCATCTTGTTGCAGATGGAACATCATATTATTCTCAGATTTGAAGACTTGTAGGAAAAAAACTCGCCAATTCATTTTCTTGCAGTGTTTTGATTTATACTGTTGAAATAAGTGAAATGTTGTCTCATTTGCAACTATTTACATAATTCTTTAGTAAAATTATAAATCAAATGACCTTAAAATCTCTCTCTCTAAAGAAATCAAGGGAATTAGGGCACAAATAAAACTTGCCAAAGATATAGTCTCTTGTTTCATACATTCTCATTTACAAGAGCATCTTTTTCTGGAACGCTCCCAAACCGCTATATTTAACTTCCTGTGCTGATTCACAATTCAGAACACAAGCTGCTGTTAAGACTCTCAAAGTAAATTATTAGGGGAAGCAAAGAGTTCCTTATCCAATTTAGATGGACCAAGCCCAGAAATCAGATTTACCAGTAAAATAGAATGACGGAAATTAAATTACTAGACGTTTGTTCTTTCTTTCCAACAGAGGACGATCTGATGAGCAGTGGAGAGGGGGGCGAGGGTGATGGCGGAGGTGGCGGTGGCGGCAATGCCAAACCTGGCTCCGTCGAAAAGGACGACAACAACAACGACGAGTACGAGAACTACGACGAACTCGTGGCCAAGTCGCTGCTCAACCTGGGGAAGATCGCCGAGGACGCTGCCAACCGAGCCATGACGGAGTCCGAGATGAACAGCAACTCCTCCAACAGCGCGGAGGAAGAAGATGAAGAGGAGGAGGAAGAAGAGGAGGAAGAAGAGGAGGAGGAGGAGGATGAAGAAGAGGAGGAGGAGGAGGAAGATGAAGAGGAGGAAGAGGAGGAGGAAGAAGAGGAAGAGGGGGAAGGAGATGAAACACAAAAAGCTGACCTGAGTTTGGACGTTGACAGTGATGTGGTCAGGGAGACGGTGGACTCTCTTAAACTGCTGGCACAGGGTCACGGCGCAGTACTGTCTGACAATTTAGATGGACAGGAGTATGATGGTACAACTGAGAACGGGGGAGGGAATGACTGTTCCCATGGGGGAAATGCACACAATGGTGGTAATGGACAAATTAAGACCATCGGTAATGGACAATTAGAAAACAGCGACGAGGAAGTGTGTCTAAGCAGTCTAGAATGCCTACGGAACCAATGCTTCGACCTAGCTCGGAAACTAAGCGAAACCAAGTCCACAGACCGAAACGGACCACCCCAGCTAAATCTTTTTACATGCGGGGATCCCAATCAACAGCCCCAGCATCACGGCTATGGGGATTACCAACATAGCCAAGACGACAGACGACTTGATAGGAACTATTCCGACATGGACAATCTCATGAAGCTGGAGGAGCAGCTGAGCCCACGCTCCAAGGCCTTCTCAAGTTGCGCACAGGACGACCGATATCACAACCACCGGGACTTTGACGAGGACACGGCCTCCGTGACATCGGATCGATCAGAAGAAGTGTTTGACATGACGAAGGGTAACCTGTCCCTTTTGGAAAAGGCCATTGCACTAGAGTCAGAACGGGCCAAGGCAATGCGGGATAAAATGGCGGCCGAGGCTGCCAGGAGAGACGGGGTGAGGTATAGCCACGAAGACCATGGCCCAAGGCACGGCTACGGTGTTGAGCGTAAAGCCCGTCTTCCTGATGGTATGAAGAAGCTTTTCTACCATAAAGGTGAGTGGTTCTTTTCAAACATGGACATGCTAAGATTGCACACCACGCTTCCATTGGAAACCATATCTCCTCGAGTGTAGACATGTTTACCTCATTTAACAAGCTCAGGTAAAATGTTTGTCTGCCAATGTTTGGCTCTGTATTCTATCTACCCTGTACTGGAGACTAGACAGCCCACATGCATTCTGGGAACCTCGCTATAACCCCAGGACAAGCTTTTTTCAGCCAATTTGGAAATTCGCATCTCGGTAGCAGCGGGAGCGGCAGCAGCAGCTTATGTTGTTAAAATAGGCCAGCATGGAAACATCAGAGGGTAGGCTTGTCAGGCATAAGTAATGGCAATCTGCATGGCCTGTTAGGACCGCAAATCTCATCCGTGCGATGCAGCTTGGGGTAAAGCTGCCTATTTTTAAACCTGTGCAAGTACTTGAGAGAGGGAAACTACAAAACAGAGGCCTGCTGCCTTTAGAAAGGATTCATTCTGTATGAAACATGAAAGCTTTATTCATATTTTATCATGCTTATATCTTACTGTTCAGTTATTGATACTTATTGATTCTACAGAGAGGCAAATACACATATAATAAATGGCTTATCATATATTGCAAAGAGAGTGTACTGCCTTTGCTAGATGTCTGCTTGTGTACAGAGTAGACTCATAGTCACAGAAACATTGCAGGGGCATTTACAGTGGTCTGGCTGCAGCTCCCTTATTTAGCTCCCTAATTATTCCTCTCATCATATCCTTTACTGCGACAATATTCAGACTTAGTTAGGTTAAATCATTTCCTCCCATAAGGAAGATATCAGATGAGAGCAACAAATAAGCATGCTAATTCACAGCAGGGTGATATTACACCTTAAATGCCACACAACTCACAGCAGGTATATATTGCGACGTAAATGCCACACAAATGTTAATTTCAAGAGCCGTCCATGGCCTCTGTGTCTGGCTAATGTTGGAATAATGAGAGGACGCAAGACGGTTGCGTCACGATAAGATCTTTTCCTTGGGCGAGATAGTAGCAGACACTCGTTGACCAGAGTTCCTGTGTGTGATTTATAAAGCAGAGCGTGGCGAGGGAGTGGGGAGTGGGGGTGAGTGAGGGTGGGGGGGGGTTCAGAGTATAGCCCAGCACCCCTAAGAGAGAGAAGCATGAGGCTGAGATGAAAATTGAACAGTATCAGAATGACCGATAACGAACGACAGGCCCACTGACTGCACATTAATTATCCAGAGATGGTATGGTAATGGGGGCCATTTGCTATGCAAAGCGCAGACCGTCCCCAGCCACAATCAATATCCCCTGCTTTCTAATATGCCTTCCACTTGGCTGCCTCCACTCACTCCGCAATGGAAAGCGCGGCAGGCAGAAGCGCACGGCCCGTCACGTACCTTATGTGTGTGTGTGCATGTGCGGCAGGCGTTGGTACGTGCGCAGATTGAGAATTATTTCCAACATACTGTTCAAACACTAACAGTCAATGTAATAATGTGCCCCAAAAGAAGCCATTATTAAGAAATCCCCATTTTTTACATGCACGCCAAGTTCTTTATCAACATGAAATTTCCCTGTCTTTATTGCACTGGTGCTAGACAGAAGGGCCAGACATGACATAGCAATATTGTACCAAACTCATATGCCCTTAACACGACATAGATAGATGACAGCCACACAGGATAATAAGGTTCTTTTTTTTCTCTCCAATGAATGAGACATGGGGTTTCATTTGGTGACTCACTTGTAAATGTATGAGTAGGTGTGCATCGTGCTACCTCTCGATTTTGTCCTTTCTTAACCCTCCTCTTCACTTCATTCTACTCCTTGTTCTTACTCCACAACCTCTGGGGTTATTCAGGTTTGTCAGTAAGGGTCTTAGATGCAGCTGCTCGGTTAGCCTATAAAACTAATGGATCAGTCTACTCTCCAAATACTGATCCTGACACAAATGGCTCCAATTGATTGGTCTACAATCTACAATCTGATACGTCACTCATCTCCTGTGTTGATTGCCTTTTCTAAACATTTTCTACATTTTAATTAAAATGTTAATACAAACTCTACAAAAAGCCATTGCATTTTGAATGTAAGAAGAATCGTTGACCTTGTGTGAGAGTGAAAGTGTTTTAAAAGGTGGATGCTTGCATTGGAGAAACAAAGCCAGTTGGCACGGCTTGGCATTGCTGCTTTTTGGTGGTAACCATATCTGATCTGGGTTTGGAAGAAACAGGAGAAGCAGGTTTGGGGATGGGAAAGACAATCTCATCCGGTGTTTTTGTGTGTGTGTTTGTGTGTGTGTGTCTGTGTGTGTGCTTTTTGGACCTTCTCTCGCAGCACTCAGCTCAACAAACTGTCATGTGAAGGCATGAGCGGTTCTAATGAAGAGAAGAGTGATAAATTCCTAATTGAATCTAAACTGGAAGATGAAAGAGTTTTTTTTCTTGGGGGTCACTCACACCAGAGTTGTTATATTTCATAATTTCACAATTTCATTACAGTAAACAAACTTCATGATTAAAAGATCTGTCAACAAGCCAATTATTGCATCTTTGTCCTTGTCAGTCTTCACTCCATTCCAATAAATAATGGCTTATAAATAAAAAATTTAAAAATCCACTTCAGAATATTTGTGGTTGCATTAGTCAAGGAGCGTAGATTTGGTTTCATATTTGAGGGGGTGGGGGGGCACATGAAGTCAGAGCTTCTTTAACACATTCTACATTTTAATATCAATCTGGAAAATAACACATTATCATGAAATTGGTAATCGTGCTCTCCAAATGAACAGTGGCCATATTTAAAAGTCAGACATGCCACATTATTGCTTTATTATTCATATACTAGCCCTACTTAAAGATGTAGTATATAGATTTAGTGGCATCTAGTGAAATGGACTTGGTAGAAATGGAATATAATATTTATAAGTATGTTTTAATCAGTGTATAATCACCTGAAATTAAAATGTGTTTTTGTAACCTAAGAATGAGCCCTTTATATGTACATAAAGACCAGGTCCTATTCCTCATAGGCCGCCATGTTGCACCGCCATGTTTCTACAGTAGCCCAAAACAGACAAACTTAACACTGGCTTTATAGAAGGACTTTTGGGTGTCAGACAAGTTTCGTGGCCATCGTAGTTTCTCGTACACACTTGGAAAGAAAAGTGTATTCAGTTGGTTGCAATCTAAAACCTGACCACTAGATGTCACTAAATCCCACACACTGCACCTTTAAAATCACATTTAGGTTTTTAATGATAGAGGTATTATAGTTAATTTTAGAATAATATTATATGTGCATGTACTGCCTCATCAAATAATTAATATGAGTAGTATTGACTGTGAATAATAATACAGATACATGATTTTTGAACCCCTCCATCCCCCTACCCCCTCCATTCCCAGTGGATATTATAGCCTTGGCAACAGCTATTAAAAAGTCTGTGAAATCCAGAATAGACTGACATATATATAACCTGAATATCTTGTGTTCTTCAACATCTGTTCCTTCACGATGCAGCTGTTCACAGCTCTCTACATAATACAGTATCTGTGTATCTTTCAGTCATATATTTCCAGTTATCCACCAATGGCAGTTTTAACTCCCTTGTAACTCACATAACATCTGGGAGATACTGTTCCTCAGTCGCAACTTATAGCTCTGACATTATGTGGCTGCCATAGTAACTGCCTCCATCAGCATCGCATGTTGATAGCCCCCATCCTCCCCCTCCCCCATACATCTGCCAGCATGTTGTACTCAGTGTGTGATCGACTCAATGTGACTTCCTGCTCACAGATGCTTCACGCGCCGACAAGAAGGAGAGCCGGTGTCCGACGCCGGGCTGCGACGGCACGGGTCACGTGACGGGCTTGTACCCCCACCATCGGAGCTTGTCCGGCTGTCCGCACAAAGACAGGGTGCCACCAGAAAGTGAGCACACACACATACACACACACCAGCTAAACATTATTTACCCAACCTGTGGCCTTGATGTCCTTTGATGTTGGAATCCAGCATGTCCCGTGCTCTGTGAACTTGTTGTCGTGGTTGGTCTGTGTTTGATATTTGAGTGGTGGAGGGTGGGGGGGGGTTACAGCGAGGGGTCGGACGGGTTGCAGCTGCACTTCTCTCGTGACCTTTTGCATGGGGCCGTGGTTTTTCTGTGCTCGCTGATTGCCTGCCTAGTGTGCCGTGGTGATGAAGTGGGGAAATGAGGCCTTAGTGATGTGCAAACAGTGGCAACGCAGCAATTGGTGGGATGGTCAAGAGCTGTCAATCTGTGTTTTACTCCACTGCATGAGACTTTCTCCTCCACTAGATGGATTGACAGTCTTTAGAGTGTGATAATCCCATCCACTGCTGCTGGTTTCATTCATACTTTCTTCTTCACAGTGTGGTTTATACACTGCATGTATGACTGAGAAGAAAAAGTGTCGATGCCATGCTTGTATTTCATTCATTTGTGTCAATTTTTAACATTAATAGAGTCTTAACGTCTCATTTTTTGTCACCAAACTTGAATATGCTCACCTTAATAACACTGAGTCTGTTTCAGTCATCCATGCCATAAACCTGATTCATTTATTTTGTGTTCCTTGCTCAATTAAGCGCCGTTGAATAGAAAGGCAGTATCATATCTCTAAGCCACAGATCAAATGAAGTGGCAATAAACATTAGCCTTGAGTGAATAGTGAGTTTTCCCTTTAGAGGTTTTACCCCGACTATTTAGTCTCATTCACCTTGTGCAAACTTCTCAATAAAAGCCCCTTTACACGTTTCATTAACCGCAGCGTGAAAATCAAGTTATGATCCGCCATGACCCAGACTGCAATCAAAATAAAAGAGGGTTTTTTTTTTATAATGGCAAAGAAATTAGTTACTATTACAGCCAGGCTTGTAAAAAGACCAGCCGTGTCACAGACGACGACAGACTCGCACAAAAAGGTCCCTAACCTTAAAGATGTACCCGTCTCCCAGAAATGTGAAATGACTCAGAGCTCTTGACCTTGACCGGGGGATCGAGAGCCCCAAAATGGAATTCGGAATGGGCAGGAATTGATTGTCACTGGAGATTTTTGGAATATGATGTCTGTGTTCCTCCTCCTGTTCCTCACTCGTGTTGATCGGGCTGACTTTTGGTGGAAACGATACCCGCTTAATACTGAACAGGATGCTCAGGATTGCAAAAAAAGTTCTCTTCTTGATCTTTATGGCATCATCTTCAGTCCTTATCCCCCGACTTCAAAACACACACACACTCTACAGTCTTGTTGCTATGAAAAGGTGACCTGCTATAGGCGGTGTTGGGGAGTAACCATGTGACTGAATAGATATATTGCTGCTTTCAATTCTTTGAAATCAATAACCCAAATATCTTTATTTTATATTCCAAAATCTACATGAATTAATGAATATATTTTCAAATGAAAGATAAATGTTGCTTTATAAGAAATGATCTCCCTTATAAATCATGTCAGTATCCATGAAAAACAGCTGAACTTAGATATTGCCAGTTGAAAATATACATTTATTGTGTCACGCCAAATGACGCCTATTTTAGGGACAAAATGTATTTGGTCAGAACTTGCTTTGACATTATGCATAGACATCAACACTTTCTGTGGCCATTGAAAACACATTACTTATTTAATATGAATTGTAGAACTATCGAATATGTAATTTATTTGAAAATATATACTTATTAAGGTTACACATACGCCAGACAGTCACACCATATGACATTTTTCAAAATCAAAATTCTAAGTAGAAATCTTAATACACCAACAACAGCTTTGGTATTGTTGGTATTATTGTACTTTATCTTGGCAGAGAAACAACATTTACATATACTGTATATTCTTAAAAAATATCAATTTTTATTAGTATGTGACACATGGACAGTCAGAATAATATTATTCATCATTCAGCACCTGGGTATACATACCCTAACAGTTGGAAACCTTCATTAGACATTTTGAAAAACAATTAAATTGAATAAGTAACATTACTTTGATGAAGTGATTGAAATAGTTACATTACGTATTACATTTTAAATAAGGTAACTAGTAATCTGTAACATATTACATTTCCACAGTAACCTTCCCAACCCTGCCTATAGGTGGTATGAGATATTAGCAGGTTTCTGCATTATCAGCCACAAAGCAGCCAGTCACCAGCATCCTATCAATAAGTGGTCAATAGTCTCATGCTGACAGACTCCTCACTCTACCGCTTCCAAGGTAAAGACTAGTCCATGTCACACATGGGGCTGCCTGCAGGGTGGACTCAGCCATGGGCAAATCTCTCTCTCTCTTTCCTATTAACACATTTGCTGTAGTGGATGGACAATGTTTTATTAATGCAGTGGCTTCATTTAATTGGGAAATCACACAGTGCAGCCAGGCTCTTCCTTGGGAAATGTGAAAAAAAAAGACGATTAAATTATATCTCAAATTCATTCATTCCAATTCTTGTTTGCTCATTGTGGCTCTTTTTTTTCTTTTTCTTCTTCAGTCGAATATTAAAATATTTAATCACCTCACACAGGAGTCTTTGTTTTCCTCTTGAAAGGAATTTACCTTTTTAGAATATAAAGAATTTGGGCCCACGTCCCATTCCTTTCCATGTATTCCTTTTCCCTCCGAATCAGCCTGCTGCTTTAATATCTTGTCACTCTGGCTCTGTCTCTGTGCAGAGGGGGCAGGACAAAACTGGGATATGCATAATGTATTGGCTTGTGGCATGTCGAGGTGGCCAGGTTTCGTCCAATTACCTGCGCTGAACGCCAATTAGTATGTAAGCGAAGGAGGATGATGAGGGGGTTAAAGTTTAAGGGGGTGATAATGATGAAGCTGATGCCGATGGGGTTTGGCCCTGCACGCCACTGGTGCCGAGACGACCCTTACCCACACACACCAACCCCCCCAACTCCCTCACTACCACCACTACCTCCGCCCGCCTCCGGTGCTCCAACACTTCCTCTCGGACATCAGTAGATCATTAATCTAATTGGCTAGTTGCCGAGGGGATGTGAGACAGTTATGGACTGTTTTAATGGTAAATGGTATTGAAGACCGCGCTCTCTACCCTAACAACGTGCCGATGATAACAAAGCGCACTCTATCAAGGAGCTGTATCCCATCCGTCTGCTTCCTCCCATTGATTCCAAGACCTTGTGTTTTGCTTGATTGAGCTGTTGGTCGCGCCGTACTCTGCATGCTCAAAACTTCCTTTTTTTCCATTTCTGTCTCTTACCAGTTTTTTTTTTTTTTTGTCCTGTTAAACTTAAATGACATCTTTTTATTCATGACCACCCCCCCCCCCCCCCCCCCCCCCCATCCCCGTTCCATGAATACTAATTTGAAAGGGCTGGATAAGTGGAAGCAATATGGTAGGAAACCTCGCCTGCCCTTTCAAACTAGTGTTCATTAAAATGAAGGAGGGGTCATTTAGGTTCACACAGGCTCATTTCTTAATGATGTTTATAATGCCAAAGCTCCTCACACACTAATAGAGCTCATGCGTGATTGTTAAGGGGGCTCCTAACCTTCCCTGTCTTTCACTCCTATCTCCTGTCTGCGTGTGAAGTCGTGGCTATGTATGAGAATGTTCTTAAGTGTCCTACGCCTGGCTGCACGGGACGCGGCCATGTCAATAGCAACAGAAACTCCCACAGAAGGTAAGTGACAGCCTGCCTGTGTGGATCTGGCACTGTCCATGTTCAGTTTTTGTTCACTGTGGGACTTTATTTTTTCAGTTTATACATTTATAAGGTGTTTTTCTTAGTTTTTTCATCCCTAATTTCTTATTAAAGTCATCTTTTTGTTAAATCCATTGTATTTGCCCAGGGCTGGGCAATAGGGGCAGAATCAAATATCATGATATTTTTTAACTAAATACCTCAATATCGATATTAAGATAATATTGTAGGCATGACTATCGGTGCTTTCACAAAATATTTACACAATGTGGATAAATGCAAATCATAGAACAGTTCTATAAAGCCAGTGTTAAGTTTGTCTGTTTTGGGCTACTGTAGAAAGATGGTGGAGCAACATGGCGGCCTCTGTGGAAGAGGACCCGCTCCCAATGTAGATATAAAGGGCTCATTCTATGGTTAGAAAAACCCAATATGGAGAAGTTCCAAAATTTACATCAGTTTACTGTAATGCAGTCGATATCTATAAAATATCATGATATTGATTTAATATCTATTTATACTCACTGACCTCTTTATTAGGTACACCTGTCTGTGCAATCTTATTCAAACCAATACAACAACTTTGCCATAAATTCTACATTTATGATGTTTTTGTTAACATTGTTAGAAAGGTGATAATTCTATTTTATGTCATGGTGGTGAATTAGGGTGCATTACATTGAATGGTGTTCCTGATATTTTATCCAACACAGCAAAAACATTTGACCGAAAAAATTGACAAAACAAATAAATAATACCATCATAAAGACAAACAGAAAACATTAAAACAAAAAGACAAAATCCAACAAAAGCACAACTCAGAGCTGTTGTATTGGATTGAATTAGATTACACAGGTGTACCTAATGAAGAGGCCAATGACTGCATTGCCCAGCCCTATTTTATGTCTTTCCAACACATCATTTTTTATGTGTGTGTATGGATAAGCACTGTTAGCATTTCTAGTGTAATGTTGGCAAGTAGTTCAGCTGCTTAACAATCCCATAGTTTTCAACTGAGTCTGATTAGAATGCAGCAATTCACACCTTCAGCAGCATAAATCATTTATCAGCTCCTGGCGAAAAAATGGCATCTATCAGGTGCAGGTTCGGAGGGAGAAAACCCCGAAATAGCAGGGCAAGCTCTCGCCAGTGCCTGTCAGACGTGGGGGTGGAGGTTGGGGTGGCGGGGGGGGCGAGGTGACAGTGAAAGAGGAGTGTCACCCACAGCAGATGCTCGGGGAGTCGGGCGTAGCAGCAGCCATTAGCACCTTTCCGCCACTCAGCCGGGGTGAAAGGAAGAGGTGCAGACCCGGGGAGGAGGAGGAGGAAGAGGAAGAGGAAGAGCAGAATGCCAGCGTGCTGTGCTCAGCAACACGCCGGCAGTGCAAAATAGGCGCACACATGGACACGCGCCGTAAAACTTTCACTTTTACTAGAAAGAGTTTCATACTACCTCACACTCCCCACTCCCCGAAACTGATACACACTTTTATCCCTGCTCAGGCGTTTATGCACGTCTTATGACAGGTGCTCATGAACACAACTCTATATATGCTTCAGGCCATTGTCAAACATCATTTTTTTCACTGAACCCCCGACACACTCCAGCTGACAGACAGGATGGAGAATAATAGGGGTTAAGGATAACAACATGAACTTTTGTCACATTTGGTCAGTTTAGTTGTCAGGACGATGTGTTACAGCATTAAATCTCATTCAGACACACTGCAGGTTTAGTTCCCCAAGTGTATGTATGTAAGTGTGTGTGTCTGTTTTGATAGAAAGATGCTGCAGAATGTACATAAAAATGGTCCATATGGGAAAAACTATTCCGAGGATTGTTTTCCACTCAACCAAGAACATTCAAGCTGTCGCCAACTGCAAAAATGAAGGATTCTGCATTTTAAACAGAGACTTTCTGAACCGTAATCAGGTATTTTCAAACCGGTATATAGACACTGGGATTGATTAGCTGACAGACAGATGTGCACTGACTGTTTTTTCAGCCCCGCCACGCCAGCTGACAATCAGTTATTTACAAGCCAAACAGTTTGTTTTTTACAGTATGTGCATTCGGTGTAATATTTTCACCTATTGGTAAGTGTGTCACACGTGCCACTTAACGCCGCTGTCTGGTTTCAGTCTGTCAGGTTGTCCCATCGCCGCAGCAGAGAAGCTGGCCAAAGCCCAGGAGAAGCACCAGGGCTGCGACGGCCCCAAGTCCAACCAGGCCTCTGACCGAGTCTTAAGGTAGTATTCACTCACTTTCATTCACATTACATGTAATAACTTCTCTATAAGAGGCAGCTGAAACCATGGAAAGACATGAAGCTTACAGTAGATGCATATAGTTCCAGGGGTGTCAAACTCATTTTAGTTCAAGAGCCACCCATACAGCCCAGTTCAATCTTAAGTGGGCCAGACCAGATATATATAAATATATAAATTATATATAATGTACATATTAAAAAACGTTACTATAATAAACCTTCTATTTAGTAAACAAATGAACAGTTTGAGATGTATTAGGAACAATAAGTGCAATTTCAACAATATTATGTCTCATTTTAATTCAGATTATAGTGTTTCCTACTGAATTTTGAGAGACTATGGTGGTTGGACTTCAGTCAGACCGTCGAGGGGGGTCCAGCTCCCCCACAACAATATTTTGTACATTTTTAACCCTCACATACTGTTCATATTCTGACTCATTTTAAGTCTCTAAACCAATTCACATTCATAAATTCCTCATCTATTCATTTGTGCAGAAAAAAACATTCACACTCACTGTTTAATAGTCCAGGAGGTGATTTTATACCATGTTTGACAACATGTTTGAATTATGATTGATTTTGCATATATATCAATGTGTATCAGCTGCCCAACAATGTTTTAACATGTATTTGATTTCCATTTTTGTATGCTGTGGGTCACATTAGAGAAAGTCTGGCTAAAAGAAATGTTTACATGGTGTTTATACAGCTCTTAAATGTGAAAAATGGGTCAAATTTGACAATTTGACAAGGATTACTGAACTCACTCAGCAAAAAGAGACTTCCCTGAACAGCATGTAAGGGTTAAGTCAAATGCACCATTCTGGTGCACTCTGAGAGCAAAATTAAGAGGTTATATCTACACTGCAAAAAGAATCTACACTTATATCTATAGTCTATCTTTTGTGCAGGTCTACATGTCACCTTTGTGTATGTCCCCCCATTTAAATTGCATAGCTACGGCAAAGATTTAGAGCATATAGAACTCTAGAATATTTGTGTTTTCATGCATTTTGGTTCAAAATGAATTGTATGTCACCAGGCTACCGCAAACAAAGAACAATCACTGCTTGGTTCTTAAAGTCTTTTTCTACAGCTATAGTTTAATTATGGCTTTGCCTATCTCGTTCCACAAGCAACACACACTCACAGAAGCAGGAGAGGAGAGGAGGCAGAGTAGCAGCAGAGAATATCTATGGCTCTGGTTCAGGGTGAGATGCTTTAGTGAAGCAACTGGTCAAAACAACATGACATCGTGGCGGCACAGATTAGACTATGACAGGCCGCCACATTCTATATAATTAATGGGAAACGCTGAGATTACTTTGCACAGAAGCTGCTGATTGACAACATTTTGCACAATGTTCAATATATGAATGATTAAAATATGATCACAATATTTATTATTGTTTTTTCAGAGGATTGTTTTCTGGTCAGGGTGGAAAAAAACTCTGAATCAGCAGAAAAATTGGAATTACTTTTCTACAATTGTATACTCTGCAGACTTATCCAGTGGGCCAGACTGGACTCTTTTGCGGGGGGTTCTGGCCTGCGGGTCGTATATTTGACACCCCTGGTCTATTCTATTGTCTATTATCATATGAACATATTACATGTAAAATTAGGAGCTTGATCACTGAATTCACTGTAAATATGATTTTTGTGCCAGTCAAAAGTTTGGACACACTTCCTCATTGAAGTGAATGTGGAAGATTTGTCCAAATGAATGTATGTAAACTGATGTGGAAAGAGCTGACTGTTAATTTACATGTCAACAACTATTATCCAGGCATGCTGGAATGTTTTTGTCCTTTTTTTTTTCTTCCCCTCTACATTTCATGAAGCTATTGAGATTTTAAGTCTCCCCCTTTATTTTTTGTTTTATGTTTATGTTCTCTTGTCTTCCCCCCTGAGAATACTTCCAAGAGATTGCATGTTCATTTCCACGCTCGCTGTTGAAGGCAAATGGCTTTATTAGATTTTAACAGAATCTGCCTCATTTATCACAGAGACGGCTGGGATGTTTTTGAACGAGAGTTTGTTTGATAGTCATGAAAAACGCTGTGATGAAAAGTCATAAGTAATTGTAAATTTTTTATATTTATATCATAAGTGAGCATCGGCAGTGTGAGATCTTACTTTTCATCTCTTCCAGGTTTTTGGATTGCGTTCATAAATGCATATCAAATGATAAAAGCATATCATAAGTATGCAAGCGTAATAAAAGATATGCAGGGATTCAATTTAGCCTGTTTTTTATTGACTAGGCGTGAAAAATATTTGTAGCAGGTTTTTTAAAGCAAGAGGGAGGAAAATATCCATGCTATGAATGTGTGAAAAAAGGACCCTGCACCCCAAAAAACATCCCTCCATCCACCAGCATCCTCCTCCATATTCTATCCCTGGAGTATTCCCATCAGTCTGCCCCTTCCCCGTGCATCTGCCCTTTTTTTTACCAAACCCCCTCCAAGTTCCTCCTCTCCTTCCTTCCCCCTGGGCAATGTTGAGTGCCTCAGTCCAACTTCCACCCCCTCGTCATTTATTTTCCAGGCCTATGTGCTTTGTCAAACAACTGGACTATCCACAGTATGGTTACAAGAACAATGTCTCCACCAGCACGCCCCGCTCCAACCTGGCCAAGGAGCTGGAGAAGTACTCCAAGACCAGCTTCGACTACAGCGCGTTCGACGGCAGCAACAACCACCAAGTGTACGGGAAACGGGCCATCGCACCCAAAGTTCACGGGCAAAGAGACACCTCCCCGAAAGGATATGATGGTACCGTTTCTTTTTTCAGCAAATGAGTCATGTTTCATCTTTTTTCATCTCACATCCTGAATTTACAGTTTTAAGCCTATAATGTTTAATAATGTTAGGTTTTTATGTATGGAAAGTTTAGCAGTCTTGTTCTTTAAAATATGGCTTTCAGAAATCTTATAAATCAGTACAGATAAGATCATCCTTTATTAGTCCCACAGTGGGGAAATCTACTGTATTGCAGCAAGTGGATAGCAAATAATAGAAAGAACTAGCCGACCGAGATATTGACCTATCACAGATGGGTATTGGTGAATATGCTGTCCAATATGTGCTGATATTATGGGGGGGGGGGGGGTGTCGGCCCCAAAAGTCCAGCATCAGTCAGGCCGTAGAAAGAACATCAATAAAAAGAATAAAGAACAATAAATAATAAGTACACAAGCAATAAAAACAATAGTAGTAAAAGTAAAGAAAATAATAACATGATGTACAAGAGTAATATTGGTGTTGTCAGAATGATTATATACCTGAGTCTGATATTGATATTCCAAAGTTTTTTCCAAAGTGAAAATAATGTATAACAATATGTGACAAGTTTGCAGGATTTAACTTTAAATCCACACACTTCATAAACCCACATCAACATCATTTATTCACCTTTAATGTTGACTGATTTTAAAAAATGTTTTAATGCGTCCTGCAGCCAAACGCTACTGCAAGAACTCCAGCTCGGCCAGCAGCACCACCAGCACCTACGCCCCCAGCAGTAGCAGCAGCAGCCTGAGCTGCGGGGGCGGCGGAGGAGGAGGGGGCGCGGGCGGAGGCGGCGGCGGGGGCGGAGGCAGCAGCGCCAGCAGCACTTGCAGCAAGAGCAGCTTCGACTACAGTCACGACATGGAGGCTGCTCACATGGCGGCCACAGCCATCCTCAACCTATCCACACGCTGCCGGGAGATGCCACACGGGATGGGGGGGAAACCTCAGGACCTGTGCTCACAGGTAGGAAGGGAGAGGGGGGGGGCGTGTTTTATCATACATTTAAATGTACCTGAATGCCTAAAGTGTATGTGTATAAGGGTCAATGATGTGATGCAACCCAGTGTCCAGTTGGTGTAACCAGAATATTTACATAAAAATCTGATTATATACAGGGAAATAAATATGAACTAAAATGTGGAGTACATATGATTCAGTTTTGCAACACAACACTATGTTTTGTAACAAATTTGTCAAAACTTATTTAGAAAAAATGGTTGTTTTTATGTTATGTCCTGCTCAGTGTTGACAAAATGTAAATACTCCCAAAAAAAGTTTTTAAATGAAGTCATTATTAGTATAAGTCCACTTAAATACACTGTAGGTGAATAGAATATTTAATATGTATCATTCTTTTGTGGTTACACCATTTGACATTTTCAGGAGCATTCAGTCTTACTTTTGGTAAAAAATGTTGCAAATAACATTTCAAATGACATAAAACCAACAAAAATACTAAATGTATATTTTAACAAACCTGATGCTGCTTTTAAAACTATTTTTTAAGATATTTTTGAATTGCTCATCTTGCCAACCTTTATTTGTCACTGACCCATAGACAAATTGTGCAGTACAGTTAGTTTTTGTTTTATTACGATGGGAGGAAGTTACATACACACTCTGATTGGACACTGCAGCATCACATGACTCTATACTCACCACACCTTTGGCCTCCCGCTGTAGTCACAGTGAGATTATCTCTGTGCTTCCTTCATTATATTAACGCTAGCAGTGAAAACCGACAGAGATAGTGAGATTTCAGTGGTACACATCCACACACACACACATTCCATCAAAGATCCGGAGCTGTGTTTTACACTCAGAGCTCAGCAGGCCAGTTTTTTTATTTTCCTGTCTGGGGATCAGATAGGAGCAGGACGAAGCGCCGTTTGACACGGCGTGAGCCCAGTGTGTCATTTCTAAGGAGATAAGGTGACGGTGTTCCTGTATTATCTGCGCCGAGATGCTGAGCTAGAAAATGGGGGCCAGAAAAAAAGAGAGAGAGCGCACAGCGGAGGGCTAATACTGGCTTAATGTTAATGTTGACAGCCGAGCCTGCTGCAGAACGAGAGCAAGGGTGATAGTAATGAAAATAAAGAGAGTACAGAAAGCTTTTTTTTTGGTGGGAGGTTTCTAAATGTCACAGTGCAGAATAAGAGGAGGAAGGTAGCAATGGAAGAGTTGGAGAAAATGAGAAGGAGGAGGAGGAGGGAGGGGGGGGGGGGGCAGATGAAATAAGGAAGAGGGAAAAAAAAGCCAATAGCAACATACTTCCAAAAAGAAAAGTGGAACGGAATAAACTTGGCGGGAACAAACGCTCGGAGCAGTCAGGACTTCCTCTGGTCCTACCTCATTTCATTGTCTGTCCTTCTCACGCTCCGGGGCGAGACGGGCAGGATGCTCTCAGGGCATGATGGGAAGACGGGAGACTTCAGAGGGCTTTTTTTCCCTCTCTCTCTCCCCCTTCCACCTCCCTTACCCCTCCTCTTCTCCTTCTTCCTCTTTCATCTCTATACCTCACCTCGTGGCACACACTGTTCCTTTTTCTCCGTCTGAATGAAACGTCACACACACACACACACACAGAAACACACTCACACATCTGTTCTCGCCTCCTTGTGTTTTTTTCAGTCTAACTGCTCGTTTCTCCTCTCATTGAACTTATTAGTAGTTCGGTCGGCCGAAAGAGTGGAAAACGTCGTCTTCATTTCTGTCTTTTTTTAAGAAAATGATTGTTACATCACGTGTGAGATGATTCTGAGTTGGTAGAGGTCTGAGTGGAAGGTATAATAACCAGTTTAATTAGTTTACTAGATGTCTATATATGTGAAGTAGTTCCACTCTAATGGAGGGAAACACACCTTTAAAAGTAAGCCATTAATACTATACTACTTCACATACATTCAAACCATGTTTCAATTGTTTGACAGCAAAACATTAAAGGTAAAAGTAGTACTGTATAGTGTTCTGGAGCTTTGGGCCAGGGGCGGAGCTAGGTGGTTTTGGGGGCTTAGTTAGTCACTTTTTTTAAACAGTGACTTCAACCAACTACTGACTGAATCTGAATCTGGGTGAGTTCACAACAATAATGATTAACAGTTGAAACGTCTGAAGACATTTCAGTCAAGGCAGTGTTAATGAGTAAAATGTTAATTAAAAATATATGTCATATTTTCCTTTTGATCTAAAGTCTTAATTATGATTTTATTTCTATGTGCATTCTATTTGGAAAAATAGTTAATAAGGACCAAAATAAATCACTACTATCACTAATGCACACAAAACATTTCTACCAACTCACACAGTCCTTATCAGCAGGTTGACTTTTTTGCAGTCGCCATGGTGTTATGCTAATTACACAATGAAGTATTTTGACAACTACTTCTTCAAGGCCAAGAATGAACTTTAGAGCCTCAACTCTCATTTCTGAAGTCAACATGGATGAGAAGTTGTGAAGGTGTGGGTAACATTATGGAAAGATTAGTCATCTAGAGCTCCATCTTCAGAACAGCTACTCAATGTAATAATGATAATACTAATGATAAGGTTATTTTATAGCACCTTTAAAAACAGTTGTTACAAAGTGCTTCACAGAGCAGAGGAAGACAAAATAATTCAGTATCGATCAATCAATCACTAAGATAAGATAAGACATTCCTTTATTAGTCCCACAGTGGGGAAATGTACATTATTGTAGCAGCAAGTGGATAGTAAAAAATAAGAAAAGCATCAATAAAAAGAATAGAAAACATTAAATGATAATAATACAAACAATAAAAAAAATAATAGTAATAATAATTTGTTTTATTTAAAGGCGCCTTTCAAAGCACTCGAGGTCACCTTACAAGGCACATATAACACAACAACAGTACATCAAACAATATAAGTTAGGTGACATTTAGCGCAAAGATAAAGAATAAATATGAATGTGACTACAAAGTGCATTAATACAATAAATAAACAAGAATAAAGATTGCAAAGTCAGTGTGAGACAGAGTAGGCCACTCTGAATAGGTGCGTTCTCAGGTGGGATTTAAAGGTGGAGACAGAGTCAGAAGTGTGAATGTCTGGTGGGAGAGAGTTCCATAGGCGGGGGGGGGGCAGATCAGCTGAAGGCTCTTGAACCCACGGGGGTTAAGTTGGCAGATGGGGCGAAGAGCTGGTTGGCAGAGGAGGATCGGAGAGTTCAGGAAGGTGTGTAGATGTGAATAAGGTCAGAGAGATATGATGGTGCCAGGTTGTGAAGGATCTTGAACGTGAGAAGTACAATCTTAAAGTCAATGCAGGATTTGATAGTAGTAACTAAATCAACCAAATACTAAATCAATCAATCAATCAGTAAAGTGCCAGATCACAACTAAAGTTATCTTAAGGCACTTTTCACATAGAGCAGGTCTTCCCCGTACTCTTTAATTTAATTTTAAAAGACCCAACATCCCCCCCATGACCAAACACTTGTACCCTGAAGTCAGATATTTTGTACTTTTTACTCTATTAGTAAAACATTTGATTATAAGAAACATGTAATCTACTTCCTGCGAACATCGTGTGGCCACGGCAACAGCAGCAAGCAAATAATACTCAGACTAATAACAAAGTAATGGATAATGTAACTGTTACCAGAGATAGAGAAGAACTACAAAACCAAAATAATCTCATTGGTCAGCATACCATGAGACTGCACACAGCACCCAAGAAATATTTGTTTAGTTGGAAAAATAGCACAAGCTGCCCTTTTACATAGAATCCATGGAGAGGAGGGAGAGAGGGAGGGGGGGGGGGGGACATGACAGAGCAAGACACAAGATAGAAAAGGCCACCGAGGAGGACAGGTTTTTATTTTAAGACCTGGAATAGGTGGGCAGAAGTAATGTGCCGAGAATTAGCAAGTGACCTCTCACGCTCCGGCCCTCCTCTTCCCTCGCCAACGTCTCCACGGCAACGGGGGGGTCAAGGGGGGGTCACCGGGGCGGTCAGAGCGAGAATGGGTGGTCTGCAATCACGTATCGTCCCCCCTGTTAATTCGAGATGACGGCACGGGTCACGTTAATTGGACGGCGACATGCAATACAGCGGCTGACGAGGAAGAGGAGGAGGAGGCGGAGGAAGAGGAGGGGGGAAAAGGGAGGAGGAGGGGAACCATATTCACAAGGACGAAACAAGTCACAGCAACACGATTTTAGACACATACCTTCAGATCTGTTCCTCCTTTACTCTGTTTCTCCTCCTTCTCCTTCTTCCTCTTTCAAGCCTCTAGTCACACTTACAAATTAACTTTCATAATGGAGTTGTAATAGTGTGTTTGATGGAGACAGACACCTACATCGTGGAATAATGCCCACCACCCCCACACCTCCACCCCCTCCATCATCTCCATGTTTATCTGTCTCACATCACGCCCCGATTCTTCCTTTCTTTCTTTCTTTCTTTTATAGCGGCTTGTATTATTCATAGTGAGATTTTTTTCTTCTTCTCCACAGACTAATGACATAGCAGCAGCACTTTTTCTCCTCTCTCTCTCTCTCTCTCTCTCTCTCTCTCTCTCTCTCTCTCTCTCTCTCTCTCTCTCTCTCTCTCTCTCTCTCTCTCTCCCTCTCCCTCCCTCCCTCCCTCCCTCCCTCTCTCCCCCTGCTGTTTTCCCCGAGTCCTTCAGTTCAGTCACAGTCCTTGCAGTATTCATGCCCTGGTCCCAAAATCCATCACCCCCGTGCATTCGAGTCAACGTGCGTCACAGAGGTTTTGGCTTCAGACACCAGGAGAATCCACCCCTAGGGACACTGTCGACTGGAATCAGCATTAGGACGGGCTTTCCTACTCGCGAAAGGGAGGAGGACGAGAAGAGGGAGTCAGAAAGAGGAAGAGAGAGAGAGAGAGAAAGAGAGGGGGGGGGGGTATTAATGAGAGCAAGGACACAAACACATGCCTCTCAAAGCATAATCCTTCAGGGAGTGGTGTATGCAGTATGTGCCACATGTAGATTAAACACAAAGGCATGTGTTGCTTATGTAGATATAGATACATATACATAGTGAGCGCTCACATGTCCTCTTGGATGTGCCCCACTTTGTTTCGGAACAGGGGTATAGTTGTGCGCCTCTATTTTTGGGTTTTGCAGTAGTCTAGTTCCAGCCACTGCTGCTCATCACCGCTCTCAACCCCAAACCCCCCCCACCCCAACCCCCTAACCCCTCAGCCCCTGCCCTCCCTGTGATGTCCACTCACATTAGGCTCACACACACACACACATACTCACACATACTCTCTTCTGACTACACATAACACAGGACACGCCATAGCAGGATGGAAGGAAAGAGAGAGAGACAAGAGAAAAAAAAAAGGAGGGGTTCACAGAGAGGATGCACTCGTCCTTGAGTCTCGAGCGCCGATCACCTCTTCTGCTTTTGACCCTCTTATGAGCGTAATACGACAGCGTTACTGTACACCGCCAGTGTCTGCTGTGTCATCCGAGACAGACCTGGGAAAATAAAGAAAGAAAGAAAGACAAAATTGGAATATCGTTGCAGATATTTGAACTGCAGGTGTTCTCGATCCATCTTTTCCAGACATCTATAAAGTTTGAAAGTGAGCGTATCACTGGAGGAACTGAAAATTCAAGAGCTTTTCATGTACTTCTTTAGTATTCAGCGTGTATTCAGCTACTGTTTTGCCCAACTCTGATCCTAGAATATGAATATGTTTGACTGCTGTTTAATCAGGAACTCTCTCTTTTATCCCTTTCTCTCCATCCCTACCCCCTTATGTTCTATGCTTCTATTACTATCCATAATCACCTGACTGAAAACACACATACACACTTATCTCCATCCACACATCCACTGACCTGACGATACCCTCAAACACAAACCCAAACCCATCCACACGCACTTCTCCAGAGTCCCAGCCTAGATGTGGATGAGAACGGTACATTGGACCTGAGTATGAGCAAGCGTCTGTGCAGCGGTGGTGGAGGAGACTCGGTGCTCACACCTCTAGAGCCCATGTCCCCCCAGAGGCAAGCCGCCCTGCTGGGCTCCCGCTGCTACGGCATGGGGGATGCCGCCGACTGCTGGGACCTGCCCGTAGACTACACCAAGATCAAACACATAGATGAGGACGAGAAAGAGGTAAAAAACAAAATAAAAGGTGGATAATGTTTGGTAGTAATGTAGATGCGGAGGTTCATTTGAGCATTACTGGCTGGTTTATGTTGTTTAGGAAGAAGGGTAACCTGAGAAAGATAGATAAAATTGTGCTTTACTGCTTCTTTTTGTCTACGTCTTCTGTTCCTAATTTTGTTTACTTGTTTTTAGTTTGCTACAACTACAAGAATTATAGTCACTTTTTCTATATAATATACTGTAAGGCGGTCCCTGCAATATAAGGTTAAATATATAAAGAATTAGAGATGAAGGGAATACTAAAAAAGGTTAGACCATACATTTGGCATACTTCACTTTGTCGGTTCCACGTGTCTCAGCCTCCGAAAATTACCCCCCTAGTCATTGATTCAACTCAGTGTCTCCTAGTCAAACATTTGCACTGCTGCTGATTGTCTTCTAGGTTTCTCACCTCCTGTCTGACTCACAGTTATATCTGGAATCATTAGAAAGTCATATTAGGGGGTTTTTTTTGTGAGGGGAAACCTAATGAATCTGCATGTTAATTGATGTCAGCGTTGCCATGCACAGAGGTTCCTGCTCTGTTTGTATCATGCTCCCCGCATGCTGGCTTTCTGTTTTTACATTTTGCTCTTCTCCAAAATGAATTATGCAAAGTAGCACCTTGGGAGGGAATCGGAATAGCTCATCTCATCAAAGAACTGCTGGAAATCAATGCACCACTGCTGGGTGCGCCTGTCGGTTGTGCGCGATGGGCGTGTGCGTGAGATGTACATGTGCTTCTTGTTGGTTGTGTGTGTGTGTGTGTGTGTGTGTGGGTGTGAGAGCTTGTGCATATTCATATTAGTGTATGAGCATCTCATTGGGAGTGTGTTTGTGGGAGTGTGTATGTGCGAGTTCTATCCACTACCCTACTTTATTTTTGCGCGGCGTCTCTGTATGTATGTGTCGTTCTCCTTCCTGTCTGCCTCTCAGCCTGCGCTCCCTTTAATTGGAGAAGCTTGCTGGATGACCCAGCATCACACACTCAGAGACAGCTTGAGCGCTGGATAATTTGGGCCGTATCTGGACCTGTCTCTTTATGGGCATTACTGTACATACACTGCGGGCACACAAGAGAGGGAAGAAAGCAAAAAAAAAGAAAAGAAAAGAGGATTTGCATCAACAGCCGTCGTGCCCTGGCTGCATGCACTGCAGACAAAGCACAGCCCCGCTTATACACAGCCCGGCAGCAGCGGCCCCACGCTGCACCACAGTGCCATCTAGTGGCCGAGTGGTGCATTACAACTCCCGACCAGACAACTCCCTCAATTGTTCTGCACTGTGGTGAATTTACAGAGAGAAATGAGATAATGCAATACGCATGAAACGAGGCACAGGAACACGTATGTACCCACGAGTGAGCCCACAAACACACAACTCACACGCACACACACACACACACACTGTTCATTTGCCACTGAGTCATTATTTCCTCCCTGGGATGCCATTCTCTCGCTCTCTTAGACTGACAGTGACAGGTGAGGCTCAGTAGTCACACAGGCTCAACCATTAGCATTCAAATCAAGACTCTGTGGTGTGTGACAGGTGTGCATGTGGTGTGTGTAGCTATGTGTGTGTGTGTGTGTGTGTGTGGGTGGGTGGAAAAGACAGAAAATGACTTCATTACGAACTCTATAATAAGCGTTTTCAAAATGTGCTCATTAATAAGATGTGTCTTAATATGTGTAATAATCTGGTCATCTGACACACACTCTCTCTCCCTCTTTCTTCTCCTGCCCCTCCTCTCTTCCTCCCTTCCTCCTCCTCCCTAATTCCTCAGCCGGATGACCTGGATCCTTTCCACGACTTGCTGGAGGACCGGTCCTACTCCACCGACGTCAACATGTCCAGTCCCAAGCCCAAGTATGTCCAGTGCAAGGAGAGTAAGAAGGACCTGATAACGTAAGACTGCCCCCCCACCTCCATCTACACTCTCCCCTCCCAATGTCCCAGCGTTCCCTCTATGTACCTGGCCCCCACTTGCTTCTCCTCTCCTCCTCCTCCTCCTCCTCATCAAACTTCTTTCTTTTGATCAACATCTTCCTTTTTTTGTACACCTCAGAGAAGCACCTCTCTCTCTCCCTCTTCCTCTCTCCTCTCACCCATCCTGTGCTGTCGGCAGCTGCTTGCTATCTGATTTTTATTTAACAGCTTTCTATCCATTTTGTCCGCACTGATCTCAAAGCTAGCTTTAACTTCACTGTAGTTTCCCCTCTTTTGATGCTCTATCCATATACGCAAAGTAGCCTATCATGCAGTATCAAGAGAAACTGATCTCAACCACGATATTAATCACAGACAGTGAAGCTAAACTGGAAACAATGAAAACAAACAAACAAAAAAGAAAAAGAAAATCAGAAAAGACCTCCCCTTTTTTCTGTAATTTTCACATTTTTCTTCTCCTTCCCTTTGGGCTTATAAATCTGTCTATTTTTCCGGTGGCAGATGTCCCACACCGGGGTGTGATGGAAGTGGTCACTTGACGAGCAATTTCGCCTCACATCGAAGGTGTGACTTCCTTTTCTCCTGGTGGATTCTAAGTCTATTTCTCTTTATTGTTTTCAGCTTACCTCAACTATGCTGTCAAATATCTGTAGGCAGAATGTCTCTCTCTTTTATTGGTTAGCCCTTTGACTATTGGCCAATTGACATCCTGAAACAAAGGTATCCAAATTCTATATTAATTAAAGATTGACTACACTCTCATTTTTTCAAGCTAAACCCTGGGATAACATTATTTCTCAATGGGCCGTGTGTGGAGCGTTCTTAGCTGATGTTATTCAGTCCTCCAGGCCCTTCCCACAGTGCAATGCAGACTAAGCATTTACCATTCAGAGCAAGAAGACTTAAACAGAATGGCTGAGCGTTGCAGTGCGAGATGAGCCTGCGAGGACTGAATGATATCAGTCTCGTAGACCCACATGGCCTCGTGTACATCAGATTTCTACTCCCAACAAGTTCTGATTCCTGCTCAGCTCAGCCATGTCTTTGAAAACAACGCCATATGTTAATTTACTATGTTTTTATTCACTCAGTGAATTCTGAATAGAGTGCAGAGCAGACCATGCATGAAAACAAGTCTCCCTTGCAGTTACATATGAATACAAATACTCAGAGGGTTAACTGTATTTAATCAACTCCCTGCACTTGCACCATGGCTTTTTTGCATTTTCTTAGTTGATGTTTTTTGGTATGTGTGTGTGCGCGTGTTAGTGTGTTGTAGATAAGGCTGCAGGCTGAGAAACTGCTTTGTGTTATATATTGTTATACAGTGGTTTGGAGCATCTCGCCATTTGGGTGTCACTAATGTACTCCTGATGTATTTTTTCAGTCTCTCAGGTTGTCCTTTAGCTGATAAAAGCATTCGAAGTATGCTGGCCAACAACGCGCAAGAGCTCAAGTAAGGCATGAGATGAGTCACTGATATATGTATGAATTGTATGTCTTGTTCATTCTGCATAGAGTAGGTTTTATGTTATTAGTGTTAGTGCAAACAAGCAGATACATCTTATTTCACTGCTTTTTGAAGGAAAACAATTCAATTAAAGCAGATTTGAACCAAAAGCACAATTTCTAGATGCAGGAAGTATTAAAGCTTTAAAAATGGTAAACTAGCTTCCCAGCACTTAAATGGCAGATAGAAGTTATCCATTTTCTAATGAAAATAGTGGTCCAAGACCAAGCTAGAAGGAGCATGAATACTACCTAACCCTCTTGTTGTCCTCAGGTCTATTTTGACCTCTGAGGACAAAAGGCGTTCACTAAAAAATGAAGTATAATTTTATTTAAATGAGGCCTAATAACCATAATTTCCAAAAATATGTTTAAAACCAGTGGTAATAAGTTTGAATGAAGTTGGCTAAAAAGATCTAACACAGAATTCAGTCATAATTTCTACCTTAAGCTTTATAAACAGTCAAACCAGACACTTTTGACCTGCAAGGACAAAAGGCGTTAACTCAAAAATTATGTATAATTTCATTTAAATGAGGCCTATCGGCCCTGATTTGCTAAAATATGTATAAAATCATAGTAATAAGTTGGAATGAAGTTGGCTAAAAAGGTCTAACACAGAATTCGGTCATAATTTATATCTTATTCTTTATAAACAGTCAAACCAAACCTGGTCAATTTTGACCATGGAGCACAAAAGTTCCAGGTTGACAGGAAGTTCCAGGTTGACAGGAAGACAACAGGAGGGTTAAATTGGTCAGGTGGTCGGAAACAACAAATGTCTACTAATGTTGCTCCGTATCTGCTAGATACTGTGTTCTAATTCCTTCCCCATTACAAGTTAAAAGCTGATAATATGTCAGTGTTGTATTTCCAGCTTGTCTCTGCTGACCCCATGTGGCCAAAAAACTCTTACTGCAGCTTAAAGCCAACAGTTAAGATCTCCTGAAAATCTCAAAATACAGTTTTGAGGGTGTCTTTAAAACTTAAGCCAACTTTTTTGTATTCCTCTGACAGTTAACAGGCCACTAATGTACAGCTGGCGGCAAAGCCTGTTACAGCTGTGCAAATATAATTATATTGCATTATATATATATAATAGATTTACTGCCTCTCCACTGTATATTAGAAAAGCCTCATCTAAAGTCTTTGAAGTAACGAAACAAATACATTAAAAGATGCATGAATTGGACTTTTAACCGGCGTGTGGTCTACTCCATACATATATTGGCCTTTTTTGGATACTCTACTTTTGCTATAGGCCCTGAGCCCTTCTTGTGTTTTCTGCCCCAGGTGCCCGACACCAGGGTGCGACGGTTCGGGACATATCACTGGCAACTACGCCTCTCACAGAAGGTACAGCACACACACACACACACACACATACTTTCAGCACCACACACACATGAACTAGTTCTTCCTCTTTGCACAAAATAACTCTTTGTGTGTTTTTTTTCTTTCTCACATACAGTAGCAGTCAAAAGTATGTCCAAACTTTTGACTGCTACTGTACATCCTGAAGTTCTTTCTTTGCTTTGCTTCTACTTTACTTCCTCTCTCTCTCTCTCTCTCTCTCTCTCTCTCTCTCTCTCTCTCACTCTCTCTGTCTTGCTCACACTCAAACTCACACACACACACACACACAATGCTTCAACTTTGTAACACTGTCATTTATCTGCAGTCTCTCAGGGTGTCCGCGGGCCAGGAAAAGTGGGATAAAGATCATCCACAGTAAAGAGAACAAGGAGGACCAGGAGCCTATCAGGTACAGTACAGACACTGATCATCAGTCTTCTGTCTCACCTTCCTGCTACCAACGCTGCTCTCCTCCCGCTGCTTCATTTACACTTGCTTGTGTGAATATACAGTACCAGTCAAAGCTTCGTACACACTTTCTCATTCGAGTCAGTGTGAAGGTGTGTCCAAGGTGTGAATGTTTAAAAATGATACAGAGAGTATGTGTAAATGAGAACAAACATTGTCTGTCAGTATATTGCTCTCTGACGCAGGCAGGGATACATCAGTATTATCTCTTGAAAAGATAAATGTGCTATGAGTGTAAAGTTTCAGCCCAAATCTAAAGGTGTAGGAGAAACTTCAGAAGTGCAAGGTTGTAGCAGTTAAGGGAAGGAAGATTCTGCAGTCTCTGGTGAACTCCTGCAGACACACAGGTAAGGAAAGACGTAGAGGCAAGCAGAGAGAGGGAGAGAGAGAGAGAGAGATTGATTGGACTCCACTTAAATCCCACAATGGGCTTCTCTGGCCTCAGCCCTGCAGCTGCATTGATTTCTCTGGTGGTGCAGAGCACAAACAACACACTTTGGCCATTCTCGATCTTGTCACTCGGTTGGATTCTGAGGATAGTTTGCCACAGGAATCCCTGTCAGTGTGACTAGCTGATGTTGAAATATATCTGACACTAATTTTATTCAACATTTGAGCTTTCGACTCAAAGGAAGGGACTTTAAGAGCTTTGAGAGAAGAGTGAAGTGTCACAGCTTTACTGCAAGACATGTGGCTGTAATTAAAAATTAAATCTAAAGAATTCATCAGAATGAAGCATATTCATTTGATTTAAAGGGGACGTTTTGGGTTAACACATGAAAGCACGGTGCTGGACTAGTTTCCTGCCAAGCTGTGCCAATCTGGCTCCTGGGTCTCTGATGAGGTGTTGTTAGCAGATATGTGGTGCAGGCAGCTGAAACATTTATGGATTTAACTGGCATCCAAAGTTCTCCCTCTGAGGATAAGGAAAGGTGCAGTCACGGGAGGCTAGACAGAATGTAAAGACATTTCAAGAACAGTGTTTCTTACATCAACATGAGTCATGAGCCAAAGCATTCACAGATCTGTAGAGAATAAAAAGAGTACAGGCACACTTTGATTAGTTTAAATCCCACGCTGAGAAAAGTGGAAGCCTTTGTGGTAAATAGTAAAACTAATAGATAAAGAGGTGGAAAATATCATTACAATCATTTTACTGTATCAATTGATAATCAGTTGTAATGCAGTGTTAGATATTCTAAAGGGGGAAAAGGTTGGAAAGGTAGTAAAGGGATGTCAGACAAGGAAGCAAGCTATCAAATCTGGATATTGAATCAAAGCCTCTGTAAGTGTAGAGTTTTTTGTTTGTTTGTTTTTGTTTTTTTGGTGTCCCCTACTGGTCATATCAAAAGTGGCCCCAACTCAGCCTGTTAACTACTTTTATTGGACGATATTTTGTCTCCGAAATAATCGCGATAAATTATATTATTGTCATTGAAGATCATTTTATAGAGAGTGGGCTCTATGCTTCTGGAAAAACACAGACTGTCATTGTGGTTGGGGACAGAGTTATTTACCTTTAATTCTTCTACAGTCTCCACTCAGGACATACACAGTGAGGAATGGAGGACACTACTTGCTTAGCCAATTTGACATGAATAGCCTCTTAAGGTCATGTCCATGTATCATATGATAAGTCCATATTTCGACATGATGATGTTGATAATTATGTTATTGAACGATAAGTCGACAAGCCTAGCCCCAACTAAAGGACTCAGATATCTACATATGTTAGCTTTAATTAGATGGACATATAACATTTAAGACAACAGAAGAAATTCAACATGTATTAGATCCCAGATCATGAAGGAAAATGTTTTTTCACCGTCAGCTTTATCTTGTTTTACTGCAAAAACAAATAAAAAAGCATGCATGACTAACAACATAACACTTTAGACGTATGTCCAAACATGCCCGTATCTTCTTACAGTCTAAAGGCATGACGTTCAACTAAACTCAGGAAGCTGCTGTTTGCAGACAGAACTGATACTTTCACGGATGAAACTAGCTTTCAGCTGTAATCCATTTTGCAAGGTGTGACATTTGGAATAATTTACTGCCTCATTGCATCTGATTAGCACTGGTGTTGATGCACTGTCAGCATTCCAAAACAGTGATAAGGCTGCCAGTGGGACAGCTTTAAATAAGATGATCATATCTTTGTTTATATCAAAGCAAAAGAGATAAAGGGGGAAACAGAAAAATGAAGTTTGCACAGTACAGTATGTGGTGGTTTGTTACTCAAGAGGCAAACAGACTGTAGTGTATACCAGAGAGCCAGGAGCTGAGACTCAGCAGGTCACTGTGATGTTGACAAAGATGATGGAGTCACCTTTGAATATTGTATGTAAGCAAATGAAGGTAGTAGTTGAATGATTGAATGAAAATCCATCTAACTGTTGAGTGAGTCTCCTTTGAGCATATTTAACTCTTTCCCCCTCCAGATGTCCAGTCCCAGGTTGTGATGGTCAGGGGCATGTGACGGGGAAGTACGCATCTCACAGAAGTGCATCAGGATGCCCCATAGCAGCCAAGAGACAAAAAGACGGCTACATGAACGGCATCCAGTTCACGTGGAAGTCCGGCAAGACGGAGGGCATGTCCTGTCCAACACCGGGCTGTGACGGCTCGGGTCACGTCAGCGGCAGTTTCCTCACACATCGGAGGTGGGTCTTCAGAACCTGGCTACAGTGCTAAATAATTGCTCTAACTTGTGTTATCTTTCTACTGTAGCCTGAATCTTCCTTCTTGAATCTTTTATTCTATCCTTCTATCATAAGAGTAGATAAATAAAAACTACAGATTATTGATGGAGATCAATGGTTTAGTTTGATTTACTTTACTTTCTTAAGTTTAGTTTAGCTTAATTTAGTTTAGTTTACTTCAAACTGAAGCTGACTAAGCTGAACTGAAATAAAGTAAAGTACGGTAGTTTAATTTACTTTAGTTCAGTTTAGTTCAGGTCAGGTCAGGTCATTTCAGCTTAATTTAGCTTAGCTTGGCTTAGTTCAGTTTAGTTCAGTTTAGCTTAATTTAGTTTAGCTTAGTTTAGTTCAGTTCAGTTTAGTTCAGTTAAATTCCGTTTAGTTTAGTTCAGTTCACCTTAATTTAGTTTAGTTCCATTCAGCTGAGTTTAGTTTAGTCAAATTTGGACAAATTTAAAATAAATAAATAAAAATTGAAGCCTCCACCTAAAAAATGTTGACATTTCACAATGTTATAGACAATAATATGACCACATAAAAGTGATGCGCTTTAAATTTAAGGGGCATTCCATCAATTTGACACATTACAGAAGAGGTCATAGGGAGTGAGTGCTATGAGAAGACAGGCGGGTACATAACATGGAGTATTGTATATGATAGTTTAGCAATCTGGTAAAGTCCAGCAAAAACGTGCCATTGGTTGTATTATGGGAGGTGTAGGTTTCATTGTTTTTGAAACATACTGGAGACTAAATGTCCGGATATGTCAACCTCTGCTGCATCCATTTTTTAATCTCTCTCTTGTGTGTCCTTCAATTTAAGTGCAGTACTAAATCTAGCAGTCACCCTTTACGCACTGACAATGATGGAGTGTTCCTTCTTAACCTGCCGTTAAATGAAACACTGAATGTAGATCATGTGTGTAAACCAGAATATACTGACACAGTTCCCCCCTCTTCTCGCTTCTTTCTCCAGTCTGTCGGGTTGTCCACGTGCCACCTCTGCCATGAGGAAAGCCAGGCTCTCCGGAGTGGAAATGCTAACAATAAAGCAGCAACGTGCCAGCAACGGTAACCACAACCACCACTCACCCACACAATACAGCCAATCAGGAACATGGATGTGGAATGATTTACTGAACAGAGTTCCAATTTCAGATAATAAGCCAATCAGGAGGGTGTGTGTATGTGGCGATCAGTGCCTGAGTAAAGGCCTAAATTGGAAATAAAGTGCCTTTCAGGGGTATGGTGTAAATAATGAGAAGAGTGGCTCCAATCTAGAGGAACAGGGCCGGCTTCAGTCAGCAGTAATCAAACATGGAATATCTGAGCTGGTCTGCGGTTGTGCGCTCCATCTGTTTTACTAACACTTCACCCTGGACTGCAGAGAATTTCAGCAGTTCATAAAGAGACGTGACGAGATCATAATGTAATTTGTCTGTGAGATTGTTGAGTCTTAATCAGCTAAAAATGACTGGCCTCAGTTCTATTGAAGAGGTGAAGACAGCGACTCACAATGTCCACCCAAATTCTTAGTTAGCTACAGAGTTTTATGATGTCATTTTTAATTACTCTACTCAAACATAAAGGCTGTTAATCTCATTTATAACTCATTTTATAACTGAGGCCTCGCAGTGACGTGTCAGTTCCTCTGCAGGACTGGAGCATGAAGAGGACATCAAACAGCTGGATGAAGAAATCAAAGATTTAAGTGAATCAAATTCACAAGTGGAAGCGGACATGATCAAACTCAGAACACAGGTGAGCTGCTTACTGTCCACTACATTCATTGCTCTGTGTTTTTATGCGTGTCTGACTCAGCAGTGGTGTGTGTAGCCGTCTGTTAGTACAAAAGCTGTACTGTAAATATCCTCCTCGCCTCCTCTCCTCAGATCACAACAATGGAGTCCAACCTGAAGTCCATAGAGGAGGAAAACAAGGTGATTGAACAGCAAAATGAATCTCTCCTGCATGAGCTGGCCAACCTCAGCCAGTCACTGATTAACAGTTTAGCTAATGTCCAGCTCCCTCATATGGTAAGGGCCTCCAGGAACGGCAAGCCGGCAAGTTGTAGCATATAGCTAAAACCGTAGCATCATAGCAGCTTAGTCATTAATTTGTGTATTTAGCCACAGTGCTATTGTGCATGCATAGTCTACAATGTGCTTGTCTTTCCAAACAGTGAGGGGGAGTTATGAGACGAGGCTTGATTGGACATGTAGATTTTTACAGTGGTAGCAATTCCAAGTAAAATGATTTGCTACATTCAACTAATCTCATTAAGATGGACAAAAAGTGAACACAGTATAGTTTATATTGAGGTTTTTGTCTGTGCTATAAAGAGGTATGATGGTTTAACACCTTCTTGTAACTGTAGTGGCTGTAAAGATTTCAAAGTGGTTGAATTATCAAAGCAAATTGATGTCTCATTGTCTTTGTGCGTCTGTATGTTCGTGTATTTCAGGCCCTGACAGTGTTTTGTGTACAATAATCACTGACATATTATCCATGCGCTTCAAACACCTTATTCTCACTTTTATTCTTCCTTTTTGCTATTTAAGAGAAAACATAAAGCATTACTTCCTGTAGCTAAGAGTTTCATAATAATCACACACTATTTAGTCTTATTTCACACGTATTCTTGTTTCATGTCCTGTATGGTACCATATCTTGTAGCCTATCATAATGGGTCATTTAACATTCATTGACAAAGGAATGAATTAAACTTCACTTACACATCTGTATCTAAATGGCAAATCATTTTATATTCATATTCTCCTTTTATATTTCAGCAGTTGTTCAGATATGTTTTTGTTTTTTTAAGCAGTTCTTAGGTGGCCCTAACTCTGTGTCTGTCTTAATGTCTGTATTCATGTCCAGTTTGTGCTTATACAGTTAATCTATGGTCGTCTGTATGTGATAGCAATACAGCCACCTAGTGTTTAAATATGAGAATAACCGTCGTTTCTCAAAGTAAGCTAAAAGAAATTATGTTCCTTCCTTTACCTCCATAGAAACCACTGGTACACAAAGAGCCTCCTCTGAGGAATAACAGCTGCTTACAGCTGCACCAGCAAGTAAGACTTATTACTCAGTTTCACTGTTGTATTTCACTGTTTGAATCTTATACTCCTCTATAATGTTATCACTAATGTTGAGGCTTATTGTTTGTTGTTTGTTTTTTGGGGGGATTTATTTTTTGTTTCTTTGAATTGACTGTTGACTGTTTTTTTTAAAGGGTGAGATAGGACTAGAAAAGTTCCTTAATTCATCCGACACTCTTTTCGAACATTGAATGTTTATTATTTTGTTGTTCATCAAAAACGTTGCTGTCATTTCTATTTTATGTTTCGCTGCCTATATATTTTATTTTGTTATTTTAACATGTTCAAATAAATAAAATAAACTGAACAATTTAACTTTAAGTACCTTTAAAAAAAATCAAATTGTTTTGGCCTTTCTTGGCTTCCATACATCATGCTTTACTCGTGTCCTTTGACATGACTATGGATTATGCATGTTTGTTCTCGTTGGGGTAAAATGAATAATAAATAAGTAGTTTGTGACTTTGAATTGAACTTTGAAAACATCAGCTCATAGGCAAAACTGCATTTTTACCAGCCGATCATTTCTTCAAGTTTTAGTGAGACACTCAACCCAGAAAAATGAATAGAATTGGACATACCAGCACATCTTCCTCTTTGAAATTTCAGATGAGAGGATGTGATGTTTTTTTTATGTGACATCTTTACCTCTGCTTCCCTCTAAATCGCCTACGTGTCGTGTTTCTTTTCGATCCCACAGGAGCCAATAAGCGAGCAGAACTTTGACGCCTACGTGACCACTCTAACGGATATGTACACAAACCAAGACCAGTACCAGAGCCCGGAAAACAAAGTCCTGTTGGAAAATATCAAGCAAGCTGTTCAAGGGATCCAAGTGTAACCATTCAGCAAAGGGAGATTTTTTTTTTGTTCCCCCAGCAGGTGTGGGTGGTGTATCAAAATCCACAGACAAAAAGGCAGTGACGGTTTGGTCTCCTGGGTTCGGTGCAGTAACTTATATAGTGTTATATATTCTAAATTCAATTCTTTCAAAAAAAGAGGTATTATGCTTAGAGAAGACCTCCAGATAATTTTCTTTCTTTTCTTTTTCTTTTTGGGTCTTGCTTTGAGGAAGAACATAAAAAGAGTCAAAACCGCAAAATAGTTTTTGAGGACATTCACATTTTGTACGTTTTCATATGAGCTGACATAGTGTCATGTAATGTTTCTAGCTGCTCATGTATGCACATTTTTAGTGTATATTTCTGAACAGTAAGCTAATGATAACGGAACGCGAGTTCTTTTTATTGCTTGACAACAAAGCATTTTAGATGAAAAAAAAAAAGCTGAACTGGACAGTGGAATAAAAACGAGAACACCACAAGCAAGGAGGAAGCTACTTATATTTTCTCCTCACCGGGTGATTTTGGACTCAATGATTTTAGATGGGTTTTTTTCTCCTCTTTCTTCTTCTTCTACTTCTTCTTCTTCTTCTTCTTCTTGCGTGTAGATTGTTCAAGAGCAAGAACTGGTTTGCGAATCGCTTTATTTTCTGACGATGCTTGAGAAACGTTTGTGTTTTTGTTTTGATGATGAGAAGAAAACAGCTGTAGGTGGGGGCATTTTTAACTGGTGCTGTAAATGAACCTGGAGAGGGTAAACTGACCTGACGTATGTATGAATGTATGTATGAACAGTTATATTGTAAACATCATTACACGGAAACCCGATGGTGGAAGTCCCATTATCTAGGAGAGCCAATTCATTCCTAGACGAACACATCTGTGCGGTGCATGCATGTTCACATGCTCATCCTCAAATAATCTCAAATAGAAATGATGTGTAAAGACAATGACCTATAGAGACCACATTCTAGCCTTTCTAGTATCAAATCCGCTCAATTTCGAGACTCGCGTTGCTAGGATCAAGAAACGTCTCAGCAATATAATAACTAAATCATTTGTTTATAATAGGTACGGGATGCAATCTGCAAAGGAAAAAAAAGGTTGGGTATATGCAATTTCTTGTTTATAAGCATAGTGGGGTAACATGAATCTTTTTAATATAGCCTATGTAAAATATTGATTTTTATACAAATCTTTTAATACAAAAAGTCTTTTTAAAAAAGGAGGAAGGGAACCTGGACATTGAGTTTTAGAAGTGAAAGTATATGAGTTCCACTTTTTTTCTGTACGATTTTGCACAGGGACACCTTCGTTTCCATGTTTTGATGTTCTTACAGGAAATAAAAAAGCAGTACCCGAGAGCCTGAGAGGAGGGTTTCAGAGGGTTTTGTAAAGAGTATTTATAGAGTATGACAGCGGGACTTACAGGGTCACTGTCCCCACTTATGTGCCAGTAGACTATTTGCACTTGTCCTTGAAGATATTATCCTTACGTACGGCAGCGTGCAATTTTTCCAGGTGACCTCTTTGGCACACGATTGGAGCAACCAACTGCTTGGAGCCACTGTAGGTGTGGATTTAGTACCACTGAAAGAGGAAGAACAGGGACTTGAAATCAGAGAAGAGGATGATTATAACCATAGCAGTTATATTGTAGGCTATTATCAAGTGTAAAAACATTAACAATGTTCTTTCATTTTTTGCTATGTTTTAGGAAGATGAAGTTATCCCCCAGCAGCACTTTATATCTAATCACTGTACAAATGATTAAGTAGTCAATCAATTCAAGGTTTTAAAAAAAAGCAGAAGAAAACGAAGGCCAGGTGAAGACAAGACCTTCGAGGGGTGATACAATCCAGCATCACGCCCATATGCCTGACTTGTATGCACCCCTCCATTCTGTTGTTCTAGTTGTTAGCGATCATGTTCAGAATTTGCCTTTTTGAGAGCTAATGCAAAAGGTGCTTGTCATTCACCTGATTGAATCTCATCTATTGTACTTTACTGTCCTCTTTCAGGACTCTACTACCCATCATCCATGACTGCATACGCCTTTTTCCACCGCATCGTGTCTGCAGCTTTTTGCCAATATAGTAATGCTTCAGTAGAGTAATAGCTAGTACCAGTTTTTTAAATTAATTCTCATTATCAGTAAAAATGGAAAAAGGGATTATTAAAGCACAAACCAGCTGCTCATCTGATGTTGGTACATAAATAACAAACCTGAAAAGAGTTATCTGTGACTATCTATAGGGAACACAAAAGGGTTGTCACATATTTAGAATGCTGACTTTTCATATAAATTATTGTGAATTCATCAGAGTTTATTATTTTATTTGAGCCATTTAATTTTGAGATTGATTTCAGTGACCATTAACAAAGACAGGATTTTGTATAAACTATTGTGCTCTCTGTGAAACTGAAGTTTGATTTATTTTTGTACTACACAGCATGGATTTGTTGACATTTTAATTTTGCTATAAATGTGTGAGATCACAAGTTGCTGTGATATTTCATTTATAAATTGTGAACTTTGTACAATTTTTGTCATGCTGGATGTTGACACATCTTACTCTGAATAAAGAAAAAAATGTGTTGCCAGAGGCCTGTAAAAATGACTTCTTTGGACTTTGTGTAACCACAATCTACAGGATTCCTCATTTATTGTTGCAGTGAACTTTTCCAGCAGATGTCAGCAAACCCAAACTCTGCAGGACTGAAATACACCACAGGTATGCCAAAATTACACATTTATAAACTTAAAGTTGCACTGTCTAGAATTTAGTGGCATCTAGCAGAATGGATATGGCAGAAATTGAATATAATATAAATATGTTTTAACTAGTTTTTGAAAATAAGAATACTTGTGTTTTCATTACTTCAGAATGAGCCCTTTATATAGGGAGTGGGTCCTCTTCTGTGGAGCCCACCATGTTTCTATGGAAGCCCAGAACAGACAAACCAAACATTGACTCGAGAGAGTTACACAGTCATTGTGGGTGGCGGGGGCATCATTTGGTTGCAATCTGCAAAATGACCACTAGTTGCCATTAAATCGTACATACTGCACCTTTAACTGATTTGTAATCTCTCCTAATGCTGCCTCTCCCTTTTGACTATTTGACCCTGAAATGATTGTTTTGTTGCTGTTCACCTCAATAGGAAAACCTTTAAACTAAACTACAACTTCACACTTTTTATTCAAATACCTTTGTGTGACCGGCTTCTTAATTAAGATGAAGCTCATTCAAATTGCAATTCAGTCAAGATGCTCATCTTCACGATCGAGCCTTTAAAGAAGGCTACAAGGCCATGCTCCATATTAATCGTTCCATCCCTCATTCCACTACATGTTACCTTAGTACCCACACTAAGTATAATGATCAACTCAATAGTCTTTTGTTAGACACACATATGCATGTCTTTAAAACTGCACCTCCCTGTTTTGTGGCACAAACTTTCTTAAAAAGTTGAAAACATCTTCAAGCCCAAGCTGAGTTTATTCCAGTGATGTCAGACTTTTTCACAGGCTCAACAGTCCTCCCAGTAACTTCCCATATAAAACCAGTGAGGTACTCATTTCCCAGGGCAGTCTAATTATTAGTGCAGAGATACTTTTTTTATTATTTTGATTCTACACTGAAATATTGAATGTGAGGTTAATAGGGTAGACAGTGTAGTTGTATAAAACCTGTTAAATTACTATATAGTATATGGCCATAATTAAAATGAAATTATCACTGGACTAGTCTGTGCCCTTTAGACACTAGGTTACACACTGGACAAACTAATTCTTTAGTTTAATTACATTTTTAAAGTTTTTATGAGTTTTCTTTGTTTATTTGTTCTGTTTTCCCCACAATAATTGTCTGGACTTCTGTGCTGTATTGTAACATGACAGAGTTACTAATGATGTCTTCATCATTTCCAGTCATGAGGTCGTCTCTACTTGTACTCATACTTGGATTAGGTGAGGAGCATACTTAGGAGTCTGAATTTAAGCATAGCTACCTTGTCACTTCTTTTATTTACACTAACACATTTTGGTACTCTGACTATCCCCATTTACTTTCAAGTCATGTCTTCAAATTTAAAGTCCCCCTTTACTCAGACATTTTTCTTCTTGTTCCATCAGTTGGATGTTTGAGCTTCACTGTGCAGAAATATGTATGTGCAGAATTTGACACTAAAAGGCAGTTTTCATATTCATTTGCTGAAAGTGGAAAGTTTCTCTGAGCTCATTGAAAATCTGAGTTAATGGGTGTTCCTATGAGCATTTCCGATGTCAGAGCAAGTTTGGCAGCCAGTCCTGATCCAATATTCAACTTACACAATTGTGATGTGGAAACTTGAAGTCTCCAGTGCACAAACACTGAGAACAAACTTTTTATGTCTAACCCTAACCCTAACCCTTAATACACATCTGCAGGGGATCTCATATTAGGTCAACCTCTTATCAAGCACTTTGAATGTAGTAGTGTAGAGGCAGACAGGGGACGAGGGGATACAGAGTACAGGTACAAAGTATCAAAAGGTATCAAAGGAATCCAACTGAAGACAACAATCAAAGACTCTTTCATCAGGAAGAGTCTTTCATCAGGAAGAGTCTTCAGACTGACTTCTCTGAGGTAAGATCTAGTTTATTATCTTCTCTGTGTATATAGTGCACACCACTAGAGGGTGCCCTTGAACTCATATTCCTTTCCTTTACCACGATGCACATACTCCTCATCTTCTTTCAGCTTCTGGACTGACATTGTTCCGCTTTTAAAGAGGCTTTTTTAAAAAGTTTAAGGTGTAGCTGTCTCCAACCACTATCAGAAAAATCTATCTCACAGTGTACAGCACAGTATTAAGATACACACACATGTATATCTATTGAGATCCATATATCAACAGGTAGGTGCTATCATTTATTGGCTTTGCCCTTTTCCCTTGTCATTTCTTACTGAGTGTCACCTACACTCTGGCTTACCTTGACAAATATCCACAGATCTCTCATTCACAAACTGATACAAGAACATAAGAAGGAGCATTTTGACAGTGGCATCAGTTGTCAAGTCTCAGTTCATCATCATGAACAACATCTAGACAGTCGACATCAAAACTGTCCAAATCAGGGAGAGGTTAAGGAATGAATCTGAAATGTGCACATCACACTGGGGAAGATGTTTCTCAACACATTGAGAGCAGAGAGAAACTCTTCATCTGTGCTGTCAACAATGTGTGTAATATATGAATGTGCTCTGGGAGTGTTTCCTGTCCTCCTCCCAGGCTACAGCTCACAAAGCAGCATCAACTAGCACGCACATAGTGTTATATTGTTCCACATGAACCTCCGGGGCTGCATCTGACAACTCCGCCTGGAGTAGACAAGTATTGTTCTCTATCAGTAATTCATGAATCTGATTCATTCATCAGAATAGCGTTGGCAGTATTATGAATCATTTATCAGTGTGCAAAGATTCCTAAAATATCAACAAACTGTAACTGATTGGCATTGAATATGACTCAATGTTAGATTTAGTTATTATTCAAAGTAAACATGTCTGGAGTGAATCTGTACTTTCTGCAAATATTAACTAGATGACTGGAGAGCAGTAAGTCAACATAATGTGTTGATATATCAGAATATACTGAAACAATGCTTCCCCTGTTGATCAGTACCTCCATTGTGTCATACTGTGGAAAACACTAACAATAGCAGTGGGATAGCATTGTTAGCAGTGGAAATGATAACAATAACACAGCAGCGTGCCAGCAACAAGCACAATGCTACACAATCAGAAACAAGGAGGTGCAATGATACTGAGGAGATTTCCAGATGATTGACCAATCACAAGGCTGCATGTCAGTCTATTTACAGGCAGTGCAGTTTCTGAATGAATCCTTTATATTAGTCAAACTGAAGGTTCTAGGTATACACATATTTATTTTATATAGGAATTTAAAATGACACCTTTTTAAAAGTACAAAATGTCACTTTTTCTAACATGATTCTACAAAATGAATATGAATTGTCTCAAGCCTGTAGAGTTCACTTTGTATTGTATGTATTGATATTGGGTGTTATTACTACATCTACCAGCAGATGTCAGTAAAGCCAAACTAATACTAAAGGAAGGCTGCAATGTGTGACTGATATCATGACTTGATGTTAATGTTACTGCTTATTAAAATAGTTTTGGGATGACAACTGATGTGTTTAAATGTTTAACATCATTATACATGTGTAGTGAGGTATAGTGATAGTCCTCTCTGATTGGTGCACCAGTTAGGCCGTATACTGCACGCACACCTGTGATTAATCCAAATGGTAATTAGCCCTCCAGTCATAACTTAAGAGTAAGCACAGCTGGCATAATTAGTCAAGAGAAAGGTAGGTTCAAGTACTTTTGGGACATAACAAAAACATATAGCCTACAGCGGGGAGCCTGCCTTCACCAGGGGCCCTGGTCTCTGCCAGGGGCCCTCCAAACTAACTGAATGTGTAAAAGCTTCCTTTGCGTTCCTTTCTTCATTTTTGTCATACCGTTTTAAGATCCACCACCTAAAGGCAGCTTTCACAGCAGACATTTTCAACATGTCAGGACAAGCACAGGTCTAATTATTAATATCATTAATAGCTGGATTACATGTACAGTGAGTATGCCAGTTGGTGGACTCTGATATTGTGCTTGCTGGCTCACTAGCACAGCCTGCTTTAACTAGTGAACTGTAACTGAACCCTTGTTTACTGTAAAGTAAATAGACCTATATGTGGGAGTACTTCAATATTTTCATTCCATGCTCGCCTACTTACTTCTACCTCACTGAATTTTAAAGCAAATACATTTTTACTCCTCTTTGACAGCTTATGACATTCAAGACATAATATTATCTGCATGCATATACAGTAGTAGGCCTATATATCATATATTGTATAGACTAGCAATTTTAACTGAAGTTGACTCCACTCTCACCATGTCCAACATTAATACTGCTTACACATGAATGCACCAGTATTCTAAAAACTCAGCAATATTCACATAAAACAGGTACTTTTACTTTGATAGCATCATCCTACTTGAAACTTTGCTAGTGATGCTTTCATACTTTAAAGTAAAGTAAGATTTTGAATTCATTTTCTTGTGATGGAACAGGCTTTTTTCAGTGTGCTATTTTGCACAAGTGAGGGAGCTCAATTATTTCACCATTGTACGGACCCCTAAATGCTACTTACTCACTGTTACCTGTGATTGCCTATAAGTCAAAATGTCTTAAATGTCAGAGTAATGAGGACATTTAGGGATTTAATGTCTCCTAGCAACACTTGTGTTAACATAACACATTTTGGGATTATGACAAAACTGCTAATGAGCTACCAAGTTATCCAGGGGGTGTTATAGCATTTTTTGATTATCTACAGTGAGTTTTATAAATAACATTTATGAACAGCTGAGGACAAATAAGATGCTAATTGTGGTCTAATTGAATGACACCATGTTGAGTAATAATACATTCATTCCACTAGATTCAATCCCTCATCTGTAATGCCCATCGGTCTCTCTCTCTCTCTCTCTCTCTCTCTCTCTCTCTCTCTCTCTCTCGCTCTCTCTCTCTGTGTGTGTGTGTGTGTGTGTGTGTGTGTGTGTGTGGTCTGTCTTAAGACCAGTTAATTAGGGACAGCTTGTCCAAATGGGGACAAAAGCTGTGTCCCTAAGTAGAAAAAAAGCAGATTTTTGGGGTCAGTGGTTAAGTTAAAGGAAGGTAGTGGTGATGGTTAGTGTTAGGGGAAGTCTTCAGGAAATGAATGTGAGTCTATGTAATGTCTGTCTCTGGCTCTACTAGCATGGGAATAAGATGTTTATATTACATAAACAAAGTAAAATAAAAACAATAAAAAATGTACATAAATGTAAGAACTATGATTTACTTGTTATATATGCGAAATACAGGCTACATACAGATAAGTGGTTGAAGTTATGGTTAGATTAAGGTTAGGATTATGTTAAATTTAGTTTCAGGCAAGTTGTGGTGATGGTTAGTGTTAGTGTTAGTGAGTAAGTCTTCAGGTAATGAATGTGGGTCTGATATGTGTATGTGTGTCTCTGTCTTTGACTTTACTGGCCTAGGGAAAGACATTTAGATTACTAAAACAAGTGTGACATGTAAAAAAAAATGCACATAGCAATAGCTGTGATTTAGTTGTAAGAAGTGTAAAAAAAAAAAAAAAAAAAAAAAATGTAGACTTGTAGTTAAAACATATATAACTACAAATAATTGAGACCCATACAAACAGTGTAACATTATTATTTTGTAATGGATACACTTGAAGATAGTTTAGATAGATAGATTACTTGTGTATTAGTTGTGTATTAGTATTAGTACAGTAAGTATCTGTCTCTCTCTGTCTCTCTCCTTCTGTGCTCTCGTGCGTGCGCTCGTGCGTTCCTCTCTCTCTCTCTCTCTCTCTCTCTCTCTCTCTCTCTCCCGGTCTCTGTGCCGCGCGCTGTTAGTGTGAGAGAGGAGCAGCTGGCGGTCTGTGCTCTGCTCGGCTCACTGCTAGCAATGGCGCTGCGGGCTGGCCAGCTCTTTCCTCCGTGTCTAGTCGCGGTGGCTTTGTTATTACTCGCTAGCGGACCACAGTTTGGACTTTGTTGTCCGAGTCGCTGTTTATGCTTCCGAACCACCGTGAGATGTATGCACCTCAACCTGGAAACCGTACCAGCAGTCTCTCCTCAGACTACCATTCTGTAAGTAGCTTTTTTTTCTCTCCCCCTTAAATCTAACGGGAACTAACCCTGTGGGCACAGCAGAGGGAATGCAATGAATGCTCAAAGCACTGTGTCTCTCTCTAAACTTCTAGCCTCTGCTAAACTTCTACTCATTCATACCATTCGCGTTAATAAAATAATAATAATAATAATAAGTCACACAACTTTTTTTTCCTTTCTTTCTTTTTTTGTTGTTGTATTTATGCCGCTCACTGAAGTTGAAATGAAAACAAAGGCTGGTTGAGATAGTGGAGTCCTTGTTATTACACACTGTCTCAGGACCTTTTTTCAACAAGTCGTGACACCTGCCAATGAGTTCAGCTGTTGGCTGCAGAGGTTAATGAACAGGGCTTTCTAGGGTCACACAGCTGGTGAAGTGAGCCGCGAGCAATGTGGAAGAGGTTAGGCTCTTCAGTTAGCTCCACACACTGCATTCAGACTCCTAATGTGATGGAAATGCATTGTTATACTTCCAAATAGATTGGATCTGAATGTCACTGGGTGTGTTGTGTTATGTCATGTTTTGGAGGAACATTTTCTTTTTCTTTTTTTTTTTTTTACAATGGATTTTTATTGTGATAGAGGCATGATGAGGGCAGATTCTTGACTTGCTTCCTTCCCTTACGTCAGAAAAAGGTATCATTGTGTTTTGTTTCCATGTTTGACTTCTGAGATGAAAGGAAGGAAATACTTGTTACTTGACAGTCACTTGTGAGTGTGTCCTGGATGGCAGGAGCTCTCTGTCTCAGTTAAACAACCCCCCCCTCGCCACACCACCACCCTTTTTTTTCTTCTTCTTTGATACATGGCCACAACGCTCCAAGCTCCTTCCCAAATATGTCCCATTCTTTTTCTGTAATTGGCTGCTGCAGATCTTGTTGTGCATTTCAGTCCAATAATGCATGGACCTATAAATAGCTTCATTCAGCCTGTGAGTACAGAGGAAGGAAGGGGGGGGGGGGCAAAGGGGGCAACTCAGCCAGCCTGAACCACACCAGCCACTGCAGCATACTGCACAATTAGCCTCCCAACATCTGGGGTCAACCCACAAGCTTGGGTGCAGCCCTGCACAGCCCAGCCCAGCACCATATACCCCCCCCCCCCCCCAAAAAAAAAACAGGAGAGATGAAAGTATCACCCTTCACCACAGCAATGAAAGGATTGTTTAGGTTATTTTCTGTAGGATGTGTCTAAATGTGTTTCAGGGCCGATCAGAGCAGGAGAACATGCAGGCGAGCTTTGAAGCTGCAGCCACTTGTCGCCTTTTCCTCCCCGCTCCGCTCCTCTCCTCTCCGCTCGGCCGTCATGTCAGGACATGAACCACCCAGCTCCTTACTTCAGCCTTCCCCTCTTTAAGGCCTGTATTAAAAACGTTGGACTAAATACTGCCAGTCCTCCTCACTGGCAATAACACCAAACTCGAGTTCACCCAGGCAACTGCTGATCAAATTAAGCCTCATAACATGGCAGTCAGAGCGGATTCAGCTCGCCCTCTAACACAGAAGCTCTGTGTGGAAGAGAAACAGAGTCCACAACTTCTCAATCTAAAGTCTTCTTTTTTGGACTCTTTCTTGCTTTAAAGACAGCTAAATATGTGTGAATATAGGTATTGCATTCATCAAATCAGCTGGCAGGATTCCACACTCCTATAATTGGGCTTCTTAGGATATAAAAATCATATTATAAGACATTACTTCACTTATTTCTCTATTTACTGGCATGTTATTACAGATATATTCTTGCTTGCATGATTCATACGTGATTAAATGATATTTATTATCAAGTTTATCCTTAATATACTTTATTTGAGCATTAGGGACAGCATTAGGGTTTTTTTCCAGGCTGGACTCACACAAGCAGAGCTGTTGCTTATCTTTGTTATGTCTATTGGATTTTTCAAGCAGCAATAAAGACATTTTTCCCTCCTTGAGCTGAGATGATGGATGACTCACCATAGATTTGTACAGGCTGGGAAACCTCTGAGTCATGTGTTTGTATCCATAACATTTCAATCAATGTAAGCATCTGTATGTTTGATGAAGACATACTTTGCGTCTTTGACTTCTCCAAAGTCAGAACATCTCTTCCTCTCTCTGTCGTTCCTCCGGTCGCTGCAGCAGAGAATCAAAAGTCTTGGCTCAGAGGTTAAAACTGCACATGGGCTCCGTGCCAAGAGCTTTTCTACATGACACTTGGACCAAGGAACATTTACTTTTTTTTTTTTTTCCCCCCTCAGGTTTTTTTTTTTGGCCTACATTTGTTTTTCAGCTGTTTTCTCTGAGGACTTTCTGTTTGAGGCATGATAGTAAATTATGTTTCCTCTCTGTAATGACACCGCTGCTGCATATCTTCTTCTCAGGGATCCGCTGGAGTTTTTGGAGAAATGATGACTTTTTCACGCGCCATTCTTCCTACATCACATTGGTACTGGCTGTTCATAGCGCTCTTTGTATGACCTGCAGTATTAAAGCTCGCTGGTGGAACAGATGTGCCATAATTGGACATTTTTGCAGTAATTCATTTAAGTCATTTTTTTAAACAGAAATGCCACTCTTCTCTAGTTCCAGCATCAATGTGAGCATTGGCTGCTTTTTATATCACTGTAAACTGAATATAGTTGAGTTTTGGAGTGGTGATCAGATGAAATTAGATATTCGATGATGTCACATGGGACGTTTTTCTATATTTTCTGACATATTTTCTGAAATCAATCTGCACAATAATCAATCACAGGCCTGCCACAATAATTATAGACTTATCATACAATAACTTAATTACTAACATCATCATGTCTATATATGGACTTGAGCATTAGTTGCAGCTTTAGTCTTGTTTTTAAGATGCTTGAGTGTGACATTATGTCATATAACTGTACAGATGTTATATTATATGTACAGCATGTGCCTGCACAGCTGCAAACAGCGCAACTCTGTTAATGCATTACTTTATAAAGTGGCTTGTTGTTGTCTTTCATTGCTCATGATTCAAGCTTAATGCTTGTATTTCAGCTGTGTGCTGCAATTCAGTTGCTTTCTATTATACTGTGATGAATGAGGTTCTTAAGCACTTATTATAAACTATTTTGAAATTGTGTACTTCACTGAAGCTTGCAGACAGTTTGAAAGATGCCGGTGTGTGTGTGTGTGTGTGTGTGTGTGTGTGTGTGTGAGGCTGTCAGTGAAGTAGCAGAGTATCCAGATAACAAGTAGAATCTGGTGTTTAAAGGTGGGGGGGGGCAGGTCAGCCGGTGAGTCAGGTCACAGTGTCACTAGGCTGTCACTCATTTCTGTACACCCCCCCCTCAGCCAGCCCCCTTCCTCTATCCTGTCTGAATGTCTTAACATGGTTTACCCCTCACCCCTCGCACCCACTGCACTGCCCCACCACTACAGCAGCAGCAGCAGCGGCAGTGGCCCCCTCTGACTGAGTGACAGTGTGAAGCGAGTCAGGGAGGGAAAGTGGAGTTCCATTGTGTGGAATTTGCTGCAGTCAGGCTTTGTGAGGCGCTCAGTCTCTGCAGCATTATGGAATGCAAAGCCAGAAATCCCCGAAGCTTTGCTCATTTGCACAGGGAGATTGGGCCCAAGATAGTTGTTGAAAGGAACTCTGCTGGCCCCCTTCCTGTGCTGTGCCCATCCAAAGCAGGACAGCTGCTGAAGTTTTTTTTTTTTTTTTTAGGGGGGGGACACTGTTTCACATTTCTGTTCAATTAGTTCCTGAAAATCTCTTGAATAAATTGTGGTTATTATAAAAAGCTGGGTCTTATTTTACTTGTCATGTTGGCAGTAGACTGATGAAATGACTGCTCTGTAGAATTAGGTGTACAGCCAGTTTTCAGGGTTCTTCACACAGAGCCAACACGACTTCTAACAAATTAACTCAGAAAATCACATGAAGCACATATTTAGAGCACAGTGACACTGATTAAAATAAGTCTTAGTTGAATCTTTCTTTCTGCTTTGCCAGCAGCTGCCCTTTTATTGTCTGATTTAATATCCATAAAGCCCTTTGTAAAGCTTCTCTTCCATTTATAGAAGTCACACAAACTATCAGCTATAAAAAAAACCCAAACTGTAATATTCCGGATGTTTTCAGCTGCTTCAGTATCTCTCACTTTTTGGCCTGAATTGTGGAATTCAATAACAAGAAGTAACAAGCGCCACGCTAGCGGCTCTGAACTGAGGCACAGTAGTGCTTTGACTTGAAATCACAGCTGTATTTAAAGAGCTTGATGCATTGCTGCCACTCAGCTCAGCTGCCAATTTGTCCCACAGTTTGTGTCCACCAGCAGTGACCCCCCCCCCCCCCCCCCCTCACAACTCACATCCCTCATAGACCAGCAGCTTTGTATTATGGACTTTTAATCCATGAAGGTTTTAGATATGTTAAATGTGTACAGAGTCTACTTATTTTTTAATGTGCATGATGTCATCCCTTTAATGTAAAGTCTCTGTGTGGAGCTAGAGAACACCTCAACCAAGAAAGCTTTATCTTTTATGTGCTTTAATTCAAGTTAATTGGCACAATTGTAACTATAGCAACATGCTGCTGTTGAGTAGAAGTTATCGTCTTAGTTTAAGGTGTTAGCGTTTGCTTATTAGCTAACTGTGATGAATCCTCTGGGCAACATGGGTACACCTGTCATGATAACGACCTTTTATTGGATGATATATTGTCTCAGAAATAATCGCGATAATTTATATTATTGTAATTTGAAGATCATTTTATACCACTGATGTAATGATTATATAATAGCATAATAATGCATGGGGGTGGGATTGGAAAGTGGGGGCTTCACTTCTATAAAAACACAGACTGTCATTATGGGCCAGAGTTATTTACCTTTAATTCCATATAAGCAGTGATGAGGTCAAAATATGATCAAGGTAATGTCCATGTATCATATGATAAGTCCATATATAGACATGATGATGTTTATCATTAAGTTATTGTATGATAAGTGGATAATTATAGTGGCAGGCCTACATGGATGTCTGTACCATATTTCATGACTATTCCAGCTTACAGTTGTTGAGTTATTTTAATGTCTGGATCAAAGTGTTGGACTGACCTTAGAGCTATGCTGCTTACATGGTGAATGAATGGGAGTGCAGTCCACTAATGACAGCACTCAAGAGCATTTAAGGTCACAATGACCTGTTACAGTCTGTGATATGAACTGAAGGAGACAGTAGACCAACAGCTAGTACAGCAAGCTAAAGAGACTGTTGTGTCTATATGACACTGTAGTATAGACAAGATTAGATAAGAGTTACGTAACTGTTACTGTGGTCAGACAGATAAACAGATAAAACTATGAACTATGAAAAGGCTCAAGATGACAATAAGTTGCTCATGTTTGATGGTGTCTGACATATGGAGCTATATTCTGTTCTGTTCTGTTGTTAGGCACATAGAGGTTGGTTTGTCCATAGTAACGTGCCTAATCCTGAATTCATCATCATGAATCTACCATGTCCGGTCACTGATCATTCACAGCTGGGATGAGACAATGGTGAAGGAAATCTTACACGACAGCTTAATGATCAATAGTTCCACTGATTGTTACCAAAGTCATGTGTACTGTATTTGCACTGTGCCTCCAAGCTCTCTTTGGTCAGCTTTCTGTTGTAATAGTGGCTTCTCTCTAACTTGCCACCTAAAATAGACCGGATCTTACTTAGCTCTTAACAATGCGTTCCCCTTGTATTCATTTCATTTGTATGACTCTCTTCTGGCTCCGTAGGAACTTTCTGATAGGCTCTCGTCGTGCACCAGCGCTCCCTTGACAAGAAACAAATCCTTGTCATTTTTTTTTTTCGAACACAGGATGTGTTTCAGTAGAGAAGCACCGCAGCCATGTTTGGAGATCCTGGTTCACTGTTCACTCCAACCGAGTGAGAAGCCAGCCATGTTCTTGTTTAACTAAGAATGACTCACGCGCGTTTGAGAGTCCTTGGCAAGCCCACTTGGGCATGTGTCACAAAGCCAAGCGACTCTTCAGACTACAGAGAGATATAGAGAGAGGAAGATAGAAGGAGAGAGAGAGGAGAGGTCCACACATGGCACTCAGATGCGAGCAGAATTGGGCAGAGGCCAGCTTCACTCGTCGTCCTGACTCAGACAAGAATTTACAGAAACCTCTTCTGAAATTTTTCCCTCGAAGCTATAGTCCACATTTGCAGAGCTCAGCATCATATGATCTCTGTTTGCCTTGTGAATACTCAGGACCCTTCACACTATACGCATGCTAAATGCCACGGTCACACACACATGCACACCAGTGGAAGTTGGCAGATGTGCTTCTTTTCCCCCCTCATTAGCGTTGTGAGGGTGGTTAATTATTTAGCAAGTGCACACATTGATTATTGCACGTGTATTTGCGCCGCCTTCTCTTTCTAATGCAGAGATTGGCCATATTAGTCTTATTCACACCATTGCGTGCAAGGTTTGGTGGACACATGTTGTTGTTGAGAGAATGTTCTGCATCTGTTCACTGCTCTATCTGCTTTTACAGGTGGAACTGTGCACAGATTCACTCATTTCTGTAGCTTTTCCAGTTCCAGTCTCCAGCTTTCTCCTCACTATCATCACAGTGTTGTTGTTAGATGGTCAGAGGGAGTTCAGAGCACCTGTGTGGCTAACTAACAAAATGCCAAAAACTGAAAACATATAAAGCAGTGAATAATTAAATAGACCAGACACAAGATAAATATCTGCAGATTTTAAAATCACAGGCCAGTAACCACAGAAGGAAATGTCAGAAGCTTGGCAGTGCCACACAGAGCTGTGGCTCCTGCCTGTTGCTCTACAGCACCATTTAATCATTTTACAGGCTTTACTGTCCTGCCAAGAATAAGATCCTCATAAAACAGCGAATCACTTCAGTTATTTTAAAATCCAATTTAACTCAATCATTAAATGAACTAATATTACACTGACTATTGGCAGCTTTAATTCAGGCATGCTAGTAATTATTTTGGCCTCTAATATTATGAATTGATTAACCTGTTGTCCAAGTCTCATGTCTGTTGGAATAAAGTCTTGGTGGGAAAGTTTATTATGGAAGCCAGTAGACACATGAGGGATGGAGTTGTTATCACGCAGGCCATTTGCTTAGAGGAATGAACTGGATAGGTTACATACTGGATACAGTGACAGCAATAACAGCATCAGGTCTCCTGCTGTTGTCATCATGACATCATTGTATCAGTGTCAGTGTGTGTCAAATCTCTGAGGGCTCACATGGTTGACAGAAGACTTTTACAAGGTCTACAAAGTAATGAGGCCTTGGGGGAAAACATTCACCTTTGAGTTCAACATACTATTGAAATATGAAATCGGAGGCATTAAATGAAGGCCTCCCAATGCTTTTAGGAGGTGAACTTGTTTTTATGTTTTCCATAATGCCATTGCATGCTGTTTTGTCTTCACTTCAGTCTGTACTGAGCTCAGTTGCTGTGAATACTGAGCATGATGACTGTAAAATGTGATTTTATTGTACTAAATGTGTCAATCCCTCGAGTAGAGGAGAGGAGAGCGTAGGTGAATATAGTACAGCAGAGCAGAGTAAAGTAGAGCAGAGCACAGTAGAGCAGAGCACAGTAGAGCAGAGCACAGTAGAGCAGAGTAAAGTAGAGCAGAGCACAGTAGAGCAGAGTAAAGTAGAGCACAGGAGAGCAGAGCACTGTAGAGCAGAGTAGAGCAGAGCACAGTAGAGCAGATTAGAGTAGAGCACAGGAGAGCAGAGCACAGTAGAGTAGAGTAGAGCAGAGCACAGTAGAGCAAAGTTAAGTAGAGCAGAGCACAGTAGAGCAGAGCACAGAAGAGCAGAGCACAGTAGAGCAGAGTAAAGTAGAATAGAGCACAGTAGAGCAGAGCACAGTAGAGCAGAGTAGAGCACAGTAGAGCAGAGCACAGTAGAGCAGATTAGAGTAGAGCACAGGAGAGCAGAGCACAGTAGAGTAGAGTAGAGCAGAGCACAGTAGAGCAAAGTTAAGTAGAGCAGAGCACAGTAGAGCAGAGCACAGTAGAGCAGAGCACAGTAGAGCAGAGTAAAGTAGAATAGAGCACAGTAGAGCAGAGCACAGAAGAGCAGAGCACAGTAGAGCAGAGTAAAGTAGAATAGAGCGCAGTAGAGCAGAGCACAGTAGAGTAGAGCACAGTAGAGTAGAGCACAGTAGAACAGAATAAAGTAGAATAGAGCACAGTAGAGCAGAGTGAAGTAAAGCAGAGCACAGTAGAGCAGAGTCTAGCACAGTAGAGTTAGATGTTACTAGTAATGCATGGAGCAGTCAGTAGTGTAATGGAGCAGACTAACAGAGTGTCCCTGACTCACCCCTGTGCACTCACTGGACCTGCACTTTCATCTCAGACACAGTGTGCCCAAAACACTGCAGGCAGATTGTTAGCATTGTCTCCTCTAAATAGGTCATACTAATTATCTTTGGAGAAACGTAAGGCTTGAGTTTAGTTTATGCCAAAGAGATGCAGTGCAAACAAAGGACCATCATGGTAAAAATCATGTATAAAAAACCAAAACCAAAACAAAACTCTTTAAGTCCTTTTATCGACTATTTTTTAATTAAAAGCAATCATTTTCTTCCTTCTTATCAGCATGGCATGTTACATTACGCGCCCACCATCCTGTGTGGATAAATGACACATGTCTTTGTTTTCAAAAAATAGGGGGAAAAAAGAAATTAAATGATCTTTTGTTCCACGCTCACAGTATCAGTGCTATTGTTGTCAGATTCCCATGGCTCCCTCATTAGTGAAGCCAGAGAAGCTGTTCACTTTTCAGAGCTTTTTGTTTAGACTAAAACTTAGACCGGTCTGTCAGCCCCTCCGCAGGGTTGTCCGCCTCACTGTTTTATAATTCCCTCTGGCACGCCGCCATCAAAACACATTAATGGGAGTTAAAAGACTTGGTTTAATAAGTCCTGGAACAAATACCATAAAACATTCAGCGGCCTGTGCTCGTTTTTTGATGACAACATCCCAGCAGTGTCCGGTCCCTCTATGAACTATTTGCTGAAGAATGTCTGTACTTTATGGACTGACTCCTCCCCAGCTTTTTTCTTTTTTTCTTCTCCTTCTTCTTCTTCTTGGACGATAAATCATTCAAAAAGCAGATTTATGGAGCGTCTCCTCTGACTAATTCTCATTACTTCCTGTTTAATTGTTGTGAGCTCTGCTACTAGTGTGGGATTAGTGCAGATCATATTCTCTGGGTTATGATGGATGAGGGGGGGTCAGAGGGTTCTGGCACACACACACACACACACACACACACACACACACACACACACACTCACTCACACAGTTTTTATTAACTTGATCCGAACACAACACAGTCACTCACACAAACACACACACCCTACTCTTCAAGTCTCACTCACTGCAAGCGCGATAGCACTCGCAGCATACAGTAATATCAGCATGATGATGTCATCAGCGCCAATACTTCCAGTTCACTGTGGTCAGCTGAGCCGCGCCTCCTCCTCCTCCTCCTTCATCAACAGCTGATCAGCTTTAAACACACACCCACCATACGCATACCACTGCCACACACAACACAGTGCTTGACCTTATTTAGCCTTCTCTATTAAGAAAAACACACACACGCACACACACACAAAAAAAAAATAACACACTCACATTCATCCACTCGGCTCAGGGTAAATTATCGTGAGTGTGCGCCGTTTGAGATCAAGATAAAGCCTCATCATCCTTCCACTTCCCCTCAGCGTGGAATCATTGCCATCGAATCATTGCTCTCATGCCTGCACTGTCACATGGGTGCTGCTTGAACCGGCACGTAGGCTGCTTCGCCTCCCCTTTACTCCCCCCGTCGCCTCCCCTTTAGAGCCAGAGGCAGGTATGCAGGAAGGACAGCCCCTGCCTCAGCACGCCTGCACTCTGCACCCTGGGCCCGGTGCCTGGAGAGAGAGAGAGATGTTTTCCCCTAAGGGTACTGCACCCATTCAGATCCCTATTCTTCTCATAAAAAAGACCCTCAGCTCCTTTTTTTCAGCGTCATCTCGACATTAATGAGGTTTTCTCACCTGCTCGAGGGGACGCCAGAAACAACAGCATCATCACGGCCGAAGGACACACACACACAAAAAAAGAATCTCTTTTTGAATGGATGGCACCAGCTTACAGCCTATATGAAAGGAAGTCAGCATATGAAAAAGCAAGACTGGCTCTGATTGGATCCACATGTGAGGGCTTTTATAGAGCGAGTGACCCATAAACATTTCACTGGCTATGAAATCAGTTGATTTTTGTTATTTGACCCACTTTTCTTTTTTTTTTAGAAATATAAGAAGACAAAACTGAAGAATGTATTGCTTTATGGCTCTTTGGATGTGGTGCATAAAAAGGGGGAAATAGACAACATGAATGCAGCAACTGAATTCAATCTGCATGCTTGAGATGAACTTCACAGCATGGGAGTTTGTATTAGATATCACTGAATAGAAAAGGACTAATGTTTTAAGATTCTGGCGCGTCGACAGTTTTGCATAATCAGAGGGGTACGTTACGTCTGTGTGACCCAGTCTCACATTATTTACTTTGTAAGGTCAATGGTTGAGAAGAATGCTGGTAGAGAGTGCAAACTGTTACCGGGGGAGTTGAGCTTTCTAGAAAGAGTAGAGGGGGCGGGGGGGTGGAGAGGTTGATGTAGTTCTTCCTCTCCCTCAGCGCAGTGCAGCGGTAAATCTACTTTGCGGTTCCACCCCACAACGCTCTCTTCAAAGTCTTCATCAACGTCTTTGTCCGGAGGTGTTTTTCAAGCAGGCTTTTCTCCCACAATACCATGCTGGGTTAAATAATACTCATGTTGTTGATTAAAGATTAAAGCACCAGTAAAGGCTCTAAATGAGTGTGGAGTGTGAATGATTTTAGGAATAGTGGGGCCTCTCTTATGAATGACTGGTTCCCATGGATGTATTATAAGAGCTGGATACTGGACTAAAATTGGCGCCCATTCATTCCTATGAGATTTGGCTCAGCTGTGTACATACACCAAAAAAAAGAGGGTAGACCCACAGACTTTACATTGTTATGATATCATGTACATTTAAATGTCTGTGGAGAAAATTATTTTTGGGCTGCAAGGGAATTTTTCCAATATTGTGCAATACAACAAGTGACCACTGGGAAAAATCAGCACCCTATCCAGCTGTTATTCTGCATCCGTGCTGGTTCCACTTACAGAGTTGATCTTGTAAAAATACATTAAGGTAATAGCTCAAGCTGAAGGTCCTCAAACATAACATCTCGTCTCTATGTGGATGGTAATGTCACACAAGGTTACCAATGATTTCACCTTCACATGGCTAATAGCAGCATTACAGTCTTTAGCCTGTCACTTTAATGGCACTACGTTAAGTCATTTGCTGTTAGTCCAGGAGTGCAGGAGTGATTACTGTCACACCTTTATCATCTCACAGTCTCTTTTTAAAGGAGAAAGTGAAGGGAAGGAGGGAGTACGGAGGAGAGAGAGAGCGAGAGATGCTGAAACCTGCTGACTGGCCTTGTGATTATTATCTTTGGGGCAAGTGTTATATAAATCTACCCTCATGATTAAAGCTTGACAAAAGGCATTCTTGCGAGATGAGTAATGTGTTCAATTATCCCAGAGGATTATTATTACATGAAGGCTCCGCCGTGCAACTTGAGTTCATGCAGATGTGCGTCGCCTGGTAACTACACATTAAGATACCTTCCATTGATGTACTTATAATATATCCTTTCTTTCTGCTCCACAGAGACCTGAGGTTCAACAAAGTCAAGGATTTACAACCTGGTTCCTTTAGGCGATTAAAGAACCTCAACACACTGTAAGTCTTTGTCTCCACTCTATGAACTTGAAACATTATGAGATCGTTCCAAATGAATATGCAGGTACAAGGTGGTGAAAGAGCGATATCAACATGCAGGTAAGAACATTCAAGACTGCCGCCGAGGAGTTAATCAAGCCCATTTCCTTAAAAACAGCGCTCCCGCATGAATGATTGTCACTTCCCTAGAAAGCCCTGTTGTATTCCACACACACACACACACACACACACACACATGAACACACACACGCGGGCAAATTCTTGCTCTGTTCTCGCTGCGGTTTCACACATGTAGGTCAGCTCGTAATCTGTGAGGAATTTATTTTTCCACTTCCACTCACAGGGCTATTTATCATATGTCCAGCCTGCTAGATGGTGCAATGCTAAGCTAATAAAGTAGAAATGTTCCAGGTTTTTTTTTTTTCTTCGTCTTCTTCGTGGGGCGATGTATTAGTTTAACAGTTTCTCTGATCATGTCTCCATTTTTTTCTATGCCCACACTGTCAGACTGTTCAGCTGATTGCAATAATAAATCAAACACACCTCACCTTTCTCAAATATTTGCATTAGCGAGACGCTTTCTCATTCCCGCTCTTCACGCTGAGGAGGAAGGTGGAGATATGCAAAGAAGGAGAGTTAGCACGAAGCCGGCTAGATTCTCCATCCAGTCGTATGTATCCACGCTGGTTAATAATCATGAGAATAAGCTCGGGGCACAGACATCGTGGCTTAGATTGCATTTCAAAGTGAAGAAAAGTCCCTTAAGGCGGGAAGAAAATCCCAGCTTTTCCTATCAGCCGGCCAGCCATGAGGCACTGCTGAGGCTTTATATCCTGAACAGCTCTTTATGGTTTCAGGCTCCAGTTGCACAGACTGAACAATAACACACATACTAAAGTATATCAGTCTTTGAACTACGCAGACATGTCCAATATTGCTGTCGCACAGACACAAATATTTTTGTTATGTCCGTGCGGAGATGAGAGGAAGAGCCGTTTGTCTTCTCCGGAACGAGCCGCAGATAAACTGTCACTTTTTTGTTTTTTAACTTATGTACAATCAAAAGCTAAAGTACTTGTTTTGATCAGCGAGATAAAGAGGAAACAAAGAGGAAACATCACAAATCAAATCAAACTTTAAATCACAGCCCCAAACAAAACTTAAGATAAGATAAGATCTTTGGGAAATTTGTCTTGGACCAGAAGTGCTACTCAGAGCTGCAGTCAAGCAATACATGACGATACAAGAGAGTGGAAATAATACAAAACTGAGAAAGTACAAAAAAGTGTTGCACACAAGCTGCAATCACACAATGCATTACATTCAAAACTCTGCAGCTCTGCTATGAACCACAACCAAGAGCAGAGAACACATCATAGTCCACTTTTAGCTGCTCTGCACCAGCTTCCTGTAACCTTCAGAATGGACTGTAAGGTCCTCTTCCTCACATACAAAGCCATTAATGGGCAAGGACCAAAGTTACATGGCTAACTCCCTTGTTAAGTATTTGCCTTCAAGAACACTGCCATCATCTGCTGCTGGTTTATTGGAGGTTTCACAGCAACAGAAAGAAAATCAGGGATGCAGCCTTCATCAATGAAGCCCTGAAGCTATGGAAACACCCTATAGATAGATATCAGGGCTTTTAAAAGAAAGCTAAAAACTTCTTCATCTTCACACTGATGCACTGATGAACCTCTTTTAAAATGTTTGTATTTTACTTGATTCTTTATATATTCGATTTACTCTGTTTTGGCTACTTTTACTTATTTGACTATTATTACTATTTTTATTTTCCATCTTATATGACATACATGTTTTTATGTCCTTTTAATGTGAAGCACTTGGTGCATATCATTTATTTTGTTGTAAAACACTTGAATATTATGTTAGGAACTCCTTCAGAGTCCTCTTGTGTTAATATCCACAGCATCATCCACTTAGAAATAACCAGGAACAAGCAGACTGTTTATAATAACCTCATAATAACCTCACAATAACCTGTGTGTTCTTCACAGCCTCCTCAACAACAATCATATACGAAGGATCCCCAGGGGGGCGTTTGAAGACCTGGAAAACCTCAAATATCTGTAAGTATCACCTTATGAGGTCAAGAGATAGATTCTCAGACAGAGCGGTGCTGTGTTCATCCTGTGTGTGGTCGCTTTCTATTTACTCAACAGAAGAAGAAGCGTGATAACATGAAAAAGAAAATAGGCAGCAGACATATTGACTGTAAAAGTGGAAGACAGCCGACGGTGCTTACTTGCTGAGTCAGTAAAATAGGAGGAGTTGGGTTTACGGAAAACGCATCAATGAGAAGCCTCCCTTCGTCTGGTCCTTTGTACTTATGTGTCTGGAAGTCCTGACCTGGAGGCACGGGGAGAGGTGATTTGAAGGCGTGCGGAGCTTCAGGGTATGTTAGTGTTAGTCACCTGACCTCGACATCATCTCACCCCCCCCCCCCCCCCCCCCCACACTCAGTGAATACAGCAAAACTTCCGATTTAGTGTGTAGTGTACATGGTGTTTAATGTTGTGTCCAGCTGTCTGCAGTAAGCTGACACAGCAAATTATACATCAGTGAGAACTACTGATAAAGGCCTGTGTGTCTGAGGAAGAGTATCACTGTCCAGCCGGTGTGTCGGACACGCTCTGCACACTTGATACAGGATCATACATATCAGCTCCACTCATCGAGGCACAGAGAAGAGAGGATAAAGGGATGTACCGCTTTTTTGTTTTTTTTTCACATACACACACATTCCGTCCCGGCATACATCCCCACTCGTTAAACACTGTAGCTATTTACGGACTGTTTTAATTACAGAGCCCCCCCTCTCTCTCTCTCTTTAAAGCAGAGTCAATCTAAAGCCCTGCACCATGGCCCCCCGACCTTTGTGATTACCAAACCCCCCCCCCTCTCTTTTTCCTGCTGATTCAGTCTTCTATAGCCGGGGGCTAGATTATATCTCCCTCCTCACCTCTTCACTTCCTTTGGACCCCAGTTAAGTCCACTCCCTTGTCATCTTTCATGTCCTCCTCACTTAATAACTAGACGGCTGTCTATACAACAGCACCCCCCCTCCTCTCCCCCATAACCGCCTCCATAAACAAGTCAAACTGAGGTCACAGAGCCAGATTGTGGGAACTTTTTACTGTTTATTGGATCTCGTTTTAATGAGTCAATCCTTCTAATTGGACAAATATATTATAGAAACACATCTTTTTTGGTTTTCTACTTGCATCAAAGTACATTAATGCAAGTTTTTGTCTGTAGTACATATTGTATATGTATAAATGTAGGCTTTTTTAAAAAAGGGTTTAATATAGATACTTTGATAGTACAACAGTGAGGAAAAAGCCTCAAGTGTCCTAAACCTCACTAACAGGAATACTTTGAACATATCCAGCCAGTGAAGTGAAGCCACTTGAGAATTGAGTATGAAACATCCAAATCCAGTTTCCCATGTAAACTTCCACTCAAAATTCACACACACACAAGCACAAGGCTGCAGTCAGTTGCATTTCACATAGAGCCTGAGGGAGAGTTCTTGAAAATGAAGCCAAACGTAAAGTCAGTTACTCATTAACAAGATGTAATTGTAATACATCTGGTTGCTATAATGTCATTGAATTAAACAAATGATATTTAATGACGCAGGTTTTCATTACCATCATCATTTTTTACATTTTTTTTACATTTTTCTCCACATGGAAATTTCAAAACAAAAGATTTCCTGGTAGAAATCCATCAGGGACATGTATGAAATCTGTACAATATCCCAGTTCACGTCACTATCTCACTTCTGGATTTTAGCTCAATCTGTCTATCAAGCAATACGTGATAAATTTGTTTATTTTTTCATTTTTTCCCCCCACATCTTTCATCTTCTCTATGAAACCTTATAGACAGAAAGACAAGCCTCAGCGATGAAGAAGGGAGCTAAAAAAGAAGATGTTTATTTTTCCACAAATTACGTCACACATGTGCCGCAGGGAGATCTGTATCTATCACCACGTCTCATTATGAGCGCGTCGGTGCGATGGAAAAGTGTAATAGGGAGATAGGAGATGAAAGGACAGACAGCTGTAAGCCATTGCTTTTCTAGTATCACGTTTCTCCCAACACGTATAAACGGAGGGAGAACACGAAGACATTGGAGGTGTTTGTCTTTGGACCGCGCAAAAAACCACCATGATGAACTCGCACCGGCTGCGTGTTGATTCAGTCTGTTTCCAGTTCTAATGTAGAAGACTTACAAAGAAAAAGTCATGTTTACTGTTTGTTCATTGTCCTAACAGCTGTGTTTTCTCCTTTTTCTCATTTGAGTGTTTAATTAAAGTCTTTAATGAGTTGTTTTATCTACATAACTACAGTTAATGATGTCAATGAAGCAGGGTTGGTGTGGTTTATACTTCACCAAATGCATTTTAACATCTACAATAAACTTATAATACAAGAAATAGCACATAAATATGAATATTACCTTTAAAATGACAACTAAACAGTCTTTTCCATAGTAACCAGGCAGAATTCAGATGATCCTGTGTGTGTGTGTGTGTGTGTGTGTGTGTGTGTGTGTGTGTGTGTGTGTGTGTGTGTGTGTGTGTGTGTGTGTGTGTGTGTGTGTGTGTGTGTGTGTGTGTGTGTGTGCGTGCTACTAATGTAACTGATTATCTCTCCTTTCAGCTATTTGTACAAGAATGAAATCCAATCAATTGACAGACAAGCATTTAAGGGGCTCGTCTCTCTTGAGCAACTGTAAGTGACCAACTTCCTCGTCCAACTTTTTTTCTCCCTTCCGCTCTCCGCCTGCTGCTGCTGCTGCTTCTCCTCTACCTGCTGTCTGTAAAATACCTCCACCACCACCCCCCCCCCCCCCCCACACACACACACACACACCCTCTCTTTCACCAAAGCACTGCTACACATGAAGCCTGGTAATGTCTACACAAGCCTTACACAGGTATCATGATAGTTATTGAAGTTATTTTCCCCTTTTTGAGCGCCCCTCTATCCACTTCTTCCACCGCCACCATGCATGCCATGTGTGCACCCACCCTTGTACACCGCGCTGACCCCCCCCCCCCCCCCCATTTTGCATGAGCCGCATGTCTTGTGGTCCACGGCGACAGATATGTGCCGCCCTCATGCGAAGCTTAAAGCATGGCGTCTGGCTTTTTGCTGATAATAGTGCTAGCTGTGTGTCGTCACTGGAGCTGCCTTGTGTTTATCCTGCTACTGAAGAGGCCAGTCCGACTTTATTGTAATGTGCATTAAGTGTTTATATAGTACACCTGTTGTGTATTATGAATGTTTAGTCTGTGTGATATAAATCTGCTGCTTTCTTTAAGTCTGGACATCCAGAGCCGTATTAGTGCTGTGCTGCTTCTATAAAACCTTTTGCATGTTTGACAAGAAAAACACATTACCAATTGTTTTGATTGATGTTATGAATATGAAATGTTCAGACTAGTGATAAAATGTCCTTCAGTACTATTAGAAGAAACGATCCCTGTAGAGTCGTGTTACAGCCAATATGGCCGATACGCACCTTTTCCTTTGCAAATGAGGCTGTCTGCACTCGCTGACTCGCTGGACCTCACTTGAACTGCATCAACAGAGAACAAATGGCTAATTCACCAAATAAAAAATAAAAAAACCCAATTCCAACATCAGGCTCCGTGTCTGGCAGCCGTTTAGAGTGTTGTTACATTAATGAAGGGTTTTATATGTGTGGGTGACAAGTTCGGAGCCAGATTGCGAACTCTTTACTAGTTCTTCTACATCCCCACTGAGCAACACATGCCAAACATTGAAGTCACATGCTTCTTTTGGGTGGAATAAAGCTTACACCTTCATTCATTCCCATACAATCCGTGGGCCATTCATCTGTCGATGCGTAGATTGATCACACATCCAGACTTTATGGCAAAGTAATGGTCCGAAACACGAATCCAATGCCGACTGTCTCCTAGCCCTCTTTACACACTTAAAACCACGGCTGAGTGACTTCATTTCATCTTGTCGCTCTCTAGGCTTGTGACAGTTATACTGGATCACAAATAGTTTTGAAAGTGTAATGAAATAACTGGCGTGTGATGTTCAGTCATCCTTTAGAAGAGGGGATTAAGTGGCTCTGAAACGAGTTTACCACTGGCACCGTTAAACCTTTCTGTCTTTTGCGCTTTTCTGGACTGCGTTGTGTTTTTTTTTCTCTGTTCTGGCCCTTCTACAACACATACTTTAGGCAACACCCAAAGACATAATGTTGGATGTCCAGCCCAGCTTGTAAAACAGCAAAGCACTTGAGATACATCAACAGACAAAACAAAAACGGATTTTTGCGTGTGTAAGACATCGAGAGGAATTTTGCATTTGATTTGTATTGAACATAATTCAGTGTCTTTCGTGTCTGTTTTTCTGCTACAGCTGCTTTAGCTGTTGCTTAACCCTTATAAATAAGTAGATACCCAACTGAACCCTTACAGTTATTACCATACAGCCATCAGATGGTTTTTATTTGCGTAGACTTTTATTTGTTTGTGTATGGTTTGATTTATGTGCTCTTATGTGCTTTTGGGGACGCATAAATTCAGTTTGCATTCCATGAGATAAAGGTTGTCTGCATTCACCGTATCACCTTTTCAACAACTGTAATTTCGGTAATATAAAGTGATAGCGATGGACAGATGGACAGGGAAGAACAGGTGGACAGGGACGAACAGGGGAACAGGGAGGGCAGAGGAACCTTTCAGTGTCTCATTGACCCATTTCTTAGATCCTACTAGGATATTGAAAGTATATGTGGTCAAATAGAGAGGCCTAATCTACTAAACTTTGTCTACAATGTGTTCTTCTCCAGGTACCTTCACTTCAACAACATTGAATCCTTGGAACCAGAATCCTTCACTCACCTACCGAAGCTGGAACGACTGTAAGTTCATCCCGTCTGACCTTTCGTCCAACATTCCTCGTCCAACGTACGCCGTTCACACACACAATCTTTCTCAGAAGGAAAAAACATTTCCCCCCAAGTTGAATTTTCTCACATGAATCAGCGGATCAATAGACACCGGAGTGAGCAGGACACTTGATAGAAACCAGAAAAGAGTAACTAGCATGATGTACTTGGCGTGGAATTAAGTGTCAACCCAGGCAGGTCCAGACTTTGCTTAGCATGATGCAGAATGCAGCTATAATTCAATACAGCCACTGAGGCTGGCTGTATGGTAAAGAGATTGGTTTGTCCTTGCTTGCAAAATACAGTCATGAAATTAGATTGTAGGAACTGATCCCTGACTTACATGTAGTCCCCATGTGGTTAATTTTGTGTGTATTGTCAGAGCTGTGAAATGATGTAAGTGTTCTATCACTCTGTAGTTTATTTGTTAAACGGACAACTTGAGTTCAGCGGTTTTAATAGACCTACAATATGTCAGGAAATGTATCGGGATACTTTTTTGTCCTTTTTCTTTTTTTCTTCGTACGACACCGCTTCCAAAAATACTCACTTTGGGACAATCGGTCAGAGAAAAAGAAAGCAGGGGAACTGGATGAGATCACAACATTCGACTCAGTCCTGGATGGGACAGAGGATTGAGAACACATCTTGGCCTCATTAAACCCAGAGCTGAGCTAATTGTAACCACAGATAGGAGCGTCACTCTCTTAACATGCTGTTCATTAAAGGTTACTGATGACATACTATAGAAACATCCATCCATAACACTGTAATGGATTCCACCAGTTGTCATAACTAACAGTTGTGCTGCATAATCTACATATGGTTTGGTTATCTTAATGTGACAACTTTATATTACATTTAGTACCGATGTTAATATTATCTCCGACCACAGTAATTCTTTCCATAATATCACAGTGAAAATATCTTTAATCTTTTGTAAAAGAAATCAGCTTTTTGCCTCACTAAACATCAAAACATCATAAATTAAGTCATTTAAACCCGCTGTTGTCTTGCACACATGCTTTTTTATACAGCCTGTTAGTCACTAGCATTGACTGTGAACTCTCTGGATCTGAACCTTCCTGTCAGCGTGCGGATGCCATGTCGCCTCTGCCTCTCAAACTCTCAAGCAGATGTTAAAAAATCCTGTTAAATTCCTGTTTCATTGTCCCCAGTTTATGGGCCAGAGGCTGCCCAGTATATGCATACTCCCTCCTATCGCTGGAGAAGGCGAGGAGAAGGAGGGACACCTGCAAAAGAATGAGGAAAAAAGGCGGGAAAGGAATTCCCAGGTGCACCGCTCCGAGTGGCTTGTTGGGGAATATCTCCATGGTCACGGTCAAAGCAATCACTTTGGCAAAAGCGGCAAGAGAGAATATCTGCATAGTGTGTCTGTTTCTGGCAGATACAGAAGTGCACATCAGATGATCATGAGTTATGGTTTTTAAGTTATTTCAAATTGGTATGTTTTCGGTCGGAGCCTTCCATAAACAGGAAAATGTTTTTGATGTCAGCTTTAAGCCAAGGAACACAAGTCTCAGAGGGCCCATTGTAGAACCATCATGTCTGGGAAGATGATCATATTTCTTCCCCCATTTTGGAATATGGAATATGATATTAACAAGGGCCACATATATCTGCTATTATTAGTTTGGAAAATTAACTTCAATAAGGTTATTTCTGCAAACTGTTTATCCGTTTGAATTGTACACATTCCTCATGTTCAGCCATTACTGGATATCGATGAAGTGAAGTCTTTGGCTGTCATTTCAAGTCAGCTGTATTTCTGATTGTTTCATGTATTTACGATCTCTTGTAAATCATTTCATGGATTTTTCTTTTTCTTTTTCTCTTTCTCTCACTCACTCAGGTTTTTGCACAACAACAGAATCACCCAGCTAGTCCCAGGAACCTTCTCTCATCTTCAGGCCATGAAGCGATTGTAAGTCTCCCAACAGCCACTGAGACAGCTGTGTGAGAATGCGTGTCCGTATCGATTTCTGTCGTTTACCCCCATGACGGCCCCGGCATCAAGCGGCGCCTGTTTGTCCATTAAACGCCGCGTTAACCACACTACTCTGTTCTCACGCTTTTTTTTTTTTGGCTCCAATGATCATTTCTATCTCGAGGCTCACAGCCCTCATTGTATTTTGGCCGTTCTTGAGATCGGAAGAGACTTTGTGGGGTAGTTTATGAAGATAAAATTGTACTCTCCGTCTAGCATAAGAGATGCTGTACTGAAATCGGAGAAGTCAAGGTCTTACAACATGAAGCTACTATCTTTAATACATCTTTGAGTTCCATCTACCTCCAGCCAGTAGACGATAAAGACTAATCAGACGTTTGGCCTCGTCTCATTGTTCTCTTCCATCTTGTCTCAACCGTGAATTACCTTTAAGTACTTGTTAGATCCCGGGCCAGCGAGCTTAAAAAGAGATTCCAACAGGAGCTACAGTAGACCAACAATGACTTCACTATGGCATCCAGCGTTGGAGGATATTTAAATATATAAATGATCAGTTTAGCTGTGAAAAAGGCCAGAGTGTGACTAAGAATCTAATTTGTTCATAACACACTCTTCTTCCAAACTATTAACAAAGGGAGCCTCACAAATAGACTCACCAATGTCAAACTTTGCCAGTTCGATTTTTTTTCTTCTTCTTCTTCTTTTTCTGAAAGGCATGCCACAGATAATGGACATGTTGTGGTAGAGCAGAAAGCTGGATCAGTTACCAGAAGACGAGGCCAAGCAGAGAGATAGTTTCCCACGGCAGGAAAACAGTTTGTTCCAATATGGCCCCCGCTTAGCCCCCTCTGTTTGGACTGAGCCGGGCTCTCGGTGCCCATGCCAGACCAGTCTTAGCTCATAAACTGCCAGAGAGGACTTACACAACACACTGCCGCATGCACAGCTCCACACTTACATGAATGCATTTGTTCCAGTAGTAAGAACTAAAATGCCCGTTCCTTTTCTGTGTCTCTTTCTGTACGTGTTGTGCATTTAAGGCGACTGGATTCCAACTCATTAAACTGTGACTGTGAGCTGCTGTGGCTGGCCGACCTGCTGAAGCAGTACGCCGAGTCGGGCAATGCCCAGGCTGCTGCCACCTGTGACTACCCCAGCCGCCTGCAGGGAAGATCTGTAGCGACGCTCACCGCCGAGGAGCTCAACTGTGGTACGCAGAGAACAAACAGACTTAGAAAGAGGCACGGCATGTCTGGCACAGTGTGGACCATTCGACACAGCGACAGTCGTTCCACACTTAGATGTCATTAGATTAAGTATGCTAAACAATGTATTTCAAGACTTTTTTCCAGCTGTTATATTGGATTGTCACTTCTCCACATTAAGCCCAGCAGTAGTGGAAATAAGACTGTTAATCTCTGTGGAACTACATTACTAGTATCAACTTGGCAAGACAAGACAGAATATATAAAAAAAAGACTCAGTTATTGAAAGTAGAGCCCGACTGATATATCGCTCAGCCAATATTGACAGATATCGGTATCAGTGAATATGTTGTACGATATGTGCAGATATATATATTTTAAACTTATATAGGCAGAATTATATGTAATTGTGACCCTTTTTTCAAAATTCAAATTTATTATATGCGTATGGTTTTTTTTGTTCAGCTTTTTTAAAATTCAGTTTTGTTAGTTAACGTTTGTTAAACTAAAATATCACAGCCTCCATTATATATGTTTTTTTATGTATATACAGGATATACACATTACATGACACTCACATGATCCCTCAAATATGGCTTTGAAACGCTTGTGACAAAGATATGTAATGGAGGTATTATCAGCCAATATGTATCAATATCTGAATTTTTTAAATCCCTTACATCTGTATCGGCATTGGTCTGAAAAATCCAGTATCGGTCGGGCCCTAATTGAAATTGAAACCATAGGGTTTTTCAGTGGGGCCGCACACATAAAATATGGTTGGCTAGCAACATGCATGTGATTTCCCTCCTGACTAAAATCAAAAATTCAGTCCTCCAGCCTTCCTGCTTGCAGACAGCAGCTACACTTAGTCACCCTCTCTGTCTCACACACATACACCCACACACAGGTGTATCCTCTCTTTGTGTCTGGGATCTGCAGGCACCCAGCTGTTTCACTCTTCATACAACACCAGCTGTGTGTCTTGTTTGGGTAAAATGTCAGTCAGGACTATCAATTTTAGCCTCTGATCTTTTCTGTATCGACCACCAGCAGCTGTCCTTCTAGTCGCTGCTGTGTGTGTGTGTGTGTGTGTGTGTGTGTTGGGGGGGGGGGGGGGTAGATATGAATAGGTATTATGGTGTAATGGATGGGCCTACAGACTTTGTCATTAATGTGAAGAAAGTATCTTTTGTGTTCTTTCTTTTGATGGACTGATGCATGAAAACTTTCACTCTGCCACCAAAATAATGACTACATCAATTAAAATGGCTACTCTTACTTTCAAAATTGATTATTTAGTTTATATGAAGAAATTATGGCGTACTGAATAGACCAAATGATAATTTAATTGTTTAAGTCCCAGTTAAACCAAAATCTATCTTTTAAATCTATTAAATCCCCTGTAGACATGTGGCTTCTTTTTTAATTGGAAAAGTTTTGGTTTTAGATATTAATTTATAGCATTTAAGTGGATACTTTTCTTCTGCAGTAAAAACGTGTTTAGACCAAAATGAGTTTTGACACATATGAAAAAGAAAAGAAAAAGAAGAAAGTGACGGTTTTCTAATCAAAAGATAGATTTTGGGGTCGAGTATCACATGCGATCGTTGCGAGCCAAGGGGAAATTTGCTTAAGCGTAGTGCGCATTGATCGTTTTTAATACTGCGAGTCGAAAAGAAAGTCCACATTTTTTACTGTAAGTCTATGTGGCTGATTTCCAGTTGGTTTCAATAACGGCTCCTGTAGCAGTAAATCCAAGTGTCTCAGCTCTGCGTTTCCTCCAGCTCCCTCTGAATACTGCAGCCTGAGCCAGGCAGGCAAGCTAGTTGGCAGCAGACTGTAACCCAACCACATCTAAATCTCAGCAGCTAATTTGATGGCCCCAACTTGCCCATTCTTGCTCAATGTAAACCCCCCCCCCCCCCCCCCCCCCACACACACACACACACACATACACACTCCTCCACTCCATCTGTCTGCATAGCAAGGCACCAGGGGAAGAATGTCTGCTTAAAAACATGGTGGAAGTCATTCCACACCTCCCCGCCCGTCCTCCCTCCCTCTTTCCTTATTCTCTCTCTTTTTCCCTGTAAACGGGGCGGAACAATTCACGGCGGGTTGAGCAGCTGTCAAAACAGCAGCCCTCCTCGAGCTGAGGTGCCACCTCCCTGCACATCTGGTATCTGATGAGCCAACGCTCACCTCCTCGCCGTGGCTACGGTAAAGTAGGGTTACCACAAACAGGTTTTCCAACCCGCCAAAATTAGCAGCCCCAGTGTTAATGTGTACTCTGATGAGTTTGTGTTTGAGGTGGAGGCCACAGGAGGGAGTGTGTGCTGTATGTTGGCAGGTGAGTGTGGGAGATGTGCCAGAGGTTAAATTAATGTGTACAGTGTTGTTTGGGAGCTGCCACATTCACATTCATTCCTCCATATGAGGATGACCACCTACCATACTTACCAAAGTCAGTTCCTTATACTGGAGGCAATTAGGATGATTATTTCTGGAGGGACTTGTGTTGAGACATTCGGTGGACATCTGCCTGGACATTACAACATTACATATATACATTATAACAGCTCAGCTTTATCACTCAGCCAGCAACCTTGCACAGAATCGTCAGGGCGACTGGAGGTTTCCCTTAACAGATGGAGTGATTAGTGCAAGATGTAGGCATGTACTGTACATTTAGGCCTGTATAGAATTGTCTGAACAAATCCTCCTCTCTGGCCTTCTCTCCAGAGGTACCCAGGATTACCTCAGAGCCGCAGGATGTGGATGTCACATCAGGAAACACTGTCTACTTCACCTGCAGGGCTGAAGGCAACCCTAAACCACAGATCATCTGGCTCAGGAACAAGTAATACACTCACTGTTCAGACCGTGTTGCGTAAGCCAAGTCTTGAGTGATTGTTTTTAACTAGTTCCAGTTGATGTAATCAACATGTTTATATCCCATAATTTGAATAAACAAGTTACTAAAAAGTATAAACATTCCCATTTTAACAAGAGCTCATGCCAATAATTATAGTGTTACAGTGTTAAAATGATAGTGTAGAATTGTAGACAAGTGCAGAATGTGTATACATAGACAGTATATACTCAGTGATTTATGTTTAACGGGTCAGTATGTTTATCCCTTATGTTTTCCCGGCAGCAACGCTCTAAACATGCGGGATGACAGTCGTCTGAACCTGCTAGAGGACGGGACGCTGATGATTCAGGACACCAGAGAGACAGACCAGGGAATCTACCAATGCATGGCCAGGAACGTGGCTGGGGAAGTCAAGACCTCTGAGGTCACGCTGCGATATTTTGGAGCTCCCTGTAAGTGGCTGCTTTTTATTCTCAACCTCCAAAGATCACAGACTGCCTAGTAACTACTAAGGTTGCATTAGGTAGAGATTTGAGTTCTAGCCATCAATAGAAAGAACACTAGAATACAGGTCTGTCACAATAACTACTTTTATTGGACGCTATATATTGTCTCAGAAATAATCACGATAAACAATATTATTGTCATTGTCATTTTATACCACTGATATAATGATTATATAATAGTATAATAAAAGAAGGGGGGTGGGATTGGAGAGTGGGTGCTACACTGCAGTCTCCACTCAGGACGTACACAGTGAGGAATGGAGGACACTACTTGCTTAACCAATGTGACATGAAAAGGTCATGTCCATGTATCATATGATAAATCCATATATAGACATGATGATGTCGATAATTACGTTATGGTACAATAAGTGGATAACGTAATTATTATGACAGGCCTAAATGAATGTGATTTAGTTACTTTAGTTAAATATACTATGAAAATAGAGGTACAGAATTGGCCAGTTAAATGGTACCATGTTACATATTTAAAGAGGGGTAAAGAAACAGTTTGATATAATCCTGATTAAACTCAGTCCTCCATCAGAGAGTGAATAGCAACCATCAGTAAGTTTGTTGTTGCACTCATCTGTCTGAGCAGCGTTCGGTGAACTTTGTGCATCATGATAACTTCTTGGATAACTTGGATAACTCACTGAAGGCAGAAGTTCCCAAGTGAACATAGAAATCACTGCTAGTGACTTTTCTAGCAGACAGACCAAACTTTGAGCACTTACTGGCAACAGCCGAAGCCCTTGTTAAAAGATTTATTACGCAATTTCCAACTTTAATCCACCGCATTTGTCAACTTCATGTTTTCGACATTTGCTGGACCGGAGAACACTGCTGACATCCTCTATTTGACAGGAGTAAATAAGAGCAGGATGAGGCTTCCTGTGTATGCGAGTCTTCCTTTTGTCTTTGTGTGCAACTTTATACAAATTGGATAGTAGGGGCTTGTCATCACTGTCAGACCACATACATGTCCAGAAACATGATGAGATTTGTCTTTTATGAAAGGAGACAGTAGAGTAAGGTGTCTACACAGTGAGTAGCACAGAGGTTAGCTCCAGAGTTCAGCAGGTCAAATAACTGGGATGTCCCACTGAGCTGTGAGCAATGCCTGCAGGCTTTCATGGGGAAATGTTTCCTTCCACACACTCTTACTCACACACATAAACACACACAAATACATTCAGTCCTGTCTGTTGCTCTTCCTCTCTATCTCCTGTTCTGTCTGATATACATACACATTCAAACCGGCTAACACATCAATCAGTCATAGCACCAATAACTGTCACTGTGGAAGATTAACACGACTGTCTCTATATGACCTGAAAGTCATCGCCGGGGTGATGGGTGGCCCTGGTGACGACCTCATGTTAAGAACACTTTCTAAGAGCAGATGTTGAGCATTTCCTGTCTCCGTGTGATTGTAAACGGCAGGCCCCCTCGCTGTGTACATATTTCCTCAGAGTCCACTGTAATCACTGGCCAAATATGGACAGGACACGACCGCATTGTGTGATCCACATCGGAAGTTGTTTTAGCAGTGGTCAGAGTGGCGAAATAGACAGAAATATACAAAGAGGAGACTTACGTATGATGTTTTAAATGAGGTTTCTCAACAGCTGATCATTTTGCCAACCTTTATTTAGGACATGACTAGTTTTCCCATACACTGAAACCAGACACCAAGATAAAACCACCTCTCACCTAATTAATCTAACCCCCCTTCCCATGTTCTCTCCCCTACTCCTATAGCACGGCCAAGCTTTGTGATCCAGCCCCAGAACACGGAGGTGCTGGTGGGAGAGAGTGTGACCCTGGAGTGCAGCGCCACAGGCCAACCTCAGCCCCGGGTCTCCTGGACAAGGGGAGACCGGACACCCCTGCCCAGCGACGCTCGCATTACCATCACCCCCTCGGGGGGGCTTTTTATCCAGAATGTGGTCCAGGCCGATGGGGGACAGTATACCTGCTTTGCCTCCAATAACGTCGATACCATACATGCTACAGCTTATATCATTGTACAAGGTAGGATGCATTTCAATCTTTTTTTTTCTCTGTAGGGTGAAATACAAAGTGAATCCAATCAAACCGACCAATCAACTAAGCAAATTTTGCAATGAAAAGTAGAGTCAATGCATCAAGGTTTCATTTTCATACTAAGCATAACTCCTCTTTTACCCCTCCACCCCCCCAGCTATCCCCCAGTTTACCGTCACACCACAGGACCAGTCAGTCCTGGAAGGCCACACAGTGGACTTCCTCTGCGAGGCATCCGGTTACCCCCAGCCAGTCATCGCCTGGACCCGCGGGGGCAGCCCATTACCCCTGGACCGCCGCCACGTGGTCCTGTCCACCGGTACTCTCCGCATCACTCGGGTGGCGGCCCACGACGAGGGCCAGTACGAGTGCCAGGCGGTCAGCCCCGTGGGGACCGTGCACACTGCCGTACAGCTCAGCATCCAGCAAAGAGGTGAGGGTACAGGGCAAAGCTTCCAAATGAATTGAGTTGATGGGACATGCTGCTGTTGGTCATTATAAATCAACATGATGGATAGCTTTCTATATATTTGTTTTTAAGATGAACAAACAGAAGCTGACAGAACCACAGATTGGTTAACATGGGAGACTGTCTGTTCTGGAAGACAGATGACTAAAAGACATGTCTGTCACACACACAGGCTGTTAGTGTGGCTGCTTGCAAAGCACTCTTCAAACACTGCTTGATTGTGTAAGAGGAGGAGGGGGAGTGCTAGGTGGTAAAATGTTAAGTGGGTGGGAGGGGTGCAGAACCCTCCATTCACAGCTAATTTGTCGCTTACACATACAGATCTGCTATTACCATGCATGTATACACTGAAAGACATATAGCTCTCTGTGTGTGTGTGCTATATATTTATGCTTCTACACAGTATATGCAGTGTAAAGATACTGTGCTCTGTTATGCTATACTGAGCTGTAATTTATTGTGCCTGTTCATATGTGTTTGCATGTTTTTTTCCTCAGGAGAAGGCATAAATAAGTTGGTGTGCCACACTGCTTCTTTCTTGGGTGCGGATGGTTGTGTTTTATGTGTGTGTGTGTGTGTGTGTGTGTGTGTGTGTGTGTAGTGAAAATTACAGGCTTGGCATAGCACAGGAAAGCATGGCAGTCTGTAATCCTGAGATGACACCATGTTTTTCCATGTAGTAATGGCTGTTAACATGGCTCAAAGTATAAGTTACATAATGGCCCCACACTGTTAAAGTACTGCACAAGACCACAACCACGCTGGCAGTGTGCGGATGGCTGCTTTATGCTTCATGCTAAGAGGGCTGTACACAATAGACTAAGCATTAGAAGAAAGGGAAAGCATGGATGAGCAGGATGTGATTGTTCTAGTGTGGATGTTCAGCATGTTTCCACTCCGTTCAGATTTTAATATTCCTGTGCTGTTACTTGCTGTTTTTATGACTCTGTGTTCACACCCCTGAATCCTGCATCTCCTGTGACACAGAGCAGGGCCGGCAATACATTGCCGCTTTGATGCTGTGTACTGTACGCTGCAGTGAACCCTGTGTTTTAGAAAGTTCAACTTTGATTTAAAGACAGTTAATTAGTGTCAGACTGCTATTAAACTGCATCCACCTCCTCTTTGTGGTTTAAAACTTGTGGGATTTTCCCATGGCCAGGTGGCCCACTGCTGGTTGCTACATGGGAACCATTGAGGAATTTGAACTGTGTGTGTGTGTGTGTGTGTGTGTGTGTGTGTGTGTGTGTGTGTGTGTGTGTGTGTGTGTGTGTGTGTGTGTGTGTGTGTGTGTGTGTGTGTGTGAGTGCGTGCGTGCGTGCGTGCGTGCGTGCGTGCGTGCGTGCGTGCGTGCGTGCGTGCGTGCGTGCGTGCGTGTGTGCGTGCGGGGGGGCAAACATCCACCCTCACCCACCAAACACCTCAGCTACGGAAGGGTTGGATCATGAATCTTAGACATTATAACACACTGTGACTCACACTGTAACAATGCTCAACATAGAGTGTATGTGTGTGTGTGTGTGTGTGTGTGTGGATGCAGTGATGGTGCAGACAGTGATTGTTGATCCACTCAATCTCAGCACACAAATGGAAAACAGCTGTTTTCACTTAATCAAAAAAAAAACATGTTGTACATGTGTCTGTGTGTGTATCACATTTGTGTGTTACAACAGGTTGAAAGGGGAAAAAACTGAAAACTAATTTATGAATCGCATCATTAAAAGTTTCTGTAACATACGCAGCAATGCATTATTTCCATTTTTTCAATAGAGTACCCTTTCATGTCCCTTTGAACCGCACACTGACTTTGAGATGTTTAATGTTTTGCAGCTTTTTAATAGAAGAAAGAAAAATAGCAGCTTCAGTGTAACACAAACACTGAGTGTGTGTGTATGATCTGTGAGCATATGCAGGACTCTGAGTTTCAATGTATGCCGTGATTGATTGCTAAATGCACTTTACATGTACTGGTGCATAATCATTAACACATGCGCATGTGTGTGTGTATGTTTTAACTCATTCAGTAACGCCTGTTTTCACAAATGCTCCAAGGGACCTGACGGTGGAGTCTGGCCAGGACGTCCAGATTCCCTGCAGTGCCCAGGGCCAGCCACAGCCTGTCCTCACCTGGAACAAGGTTAGATGCTTAAACTCTGTTCAGACTGTTAGCTGAGTGAGGTCAGCTCATCGCCACAGAGATCATGGGTTATACAAGTGGTTGAAAGAGAACAGTGAGGAAGAAAGGGGCCGGTGTGGTCACAATATTTGTAATTATTTAAATGAATGGAAATGATGACAATGAAGTTACTCAGTCATTAATATGTTTAAGTTTAGTTATGTTTCTGTCCAATGTGAACTGAAACTCAACAGGCCCAGTCTGTTAAGGCTCTTAATCACTGTCTGGTAATATGATCCCCACCTCCCACATGCCAGCCCCCAGGAGCATGACCTTTGCCTTTGTCCCCCCCGCACCTCCCCACACCCTTTCTCTCCCAGGATGGTGTACAGGTGACAGAGAGTGGTAAGTTCCACATCAGCCCCGAGGGTTATCTAGAGGTGAAGGATGTGGGGACGGCAGATCGTGGACGCTACGAGTGTGTCGCCCGCAATCCCATCGGTTATCAAGCCGCTAGCATGGTGCTCACTGTCACAGGTAAGATGCTACTGATGTCAGCATTTCAAAACCTTCAGGCATATCTAAACTTTTCCATAAAGGGCCGGGTGCCTGCAGATTTTTGTTCCAACCAAAGAGCACACATGATTCAACCCATCAACTGTCTGAAGACTGAGATCAGTTGATTCAATGAGTGGAACCTGGTGTGCTGCTTGATTTGAATGAAAACCTGCATCCACATGAACCTTTATGGAATAGTTTGGACGTTCCTGCCTCAGATGAACAACAGTGTTTTATCATTTGTAAATCTGCTGTTAAATGAAATAAAGATTATCTGTTCATTGTAATTAGAACTCGACTGATATATATGAGTCAATGGATTCTATCTGCTCATAATATCGGCATCCGCCCCAAAAATCCAGTATGGGTCCAGCCCTTATTGTAATTATAACAATTGATAGGTCTTTCCTACTGTACCCAATTCAGGGCTAATTACTTGACAGAAACAGCAACATACTACATCATAGTAAAAGCTGAGGCGTCAGTAGACAAAGGCAGTGTTGTGGGGGCCATGTTCCTTGATTTACAAAAAGCATTAGACACTGTTAATCATAACATCTTAATGTATAAACTACATAACTGTCATTTTTCCACTGACTTTTTCAACCTTACCAACCTTACCAAATCCACTTTGTCAAAATGGATAACTGTACATCTAACCCACTATTTCTGTAAGCTGGTGTAGCACAGGGCTCCATACTGGGCCCAATACTGTTCAGCATTTACATTAATCATCTGCCTACGTTGTATGGCAATGTGATATCTTACTGTATGCTGATGGAAGTTATTTTTACTTATATTAAAACTGCAGAGGAACTAACAGATGTTACGTTGAGGGTCACATGCTAAGCTGTTTGCAAAATATTCTCATTTTAGGCCAGAGACTACAAGTTGTGTCTGAATTCAACTATTTAGTAGGGGTACACATATATAATAATCAAAAGAAGACACTATTAGGATTCTGCAGAATGACCATATACAGATATAAAATATGGAATAAAGAAGGGGGGTATAGAAGAGGTGGGGATGAAGAAATACATTCAATAAAACTATGAGAAATCCTTGGTATAAAAATGAGTCTTAAGAAGAGATTTAAATGATGAAGTTGATTTTCATGGCCCAGACCCAAAAGTCCTGATCCCCCTTAGTAATAAGACAAATATCCAAACCTCGCCTTCATTACACCACATAAAAAGGATTTGTGATAAAGTTCATCAGCTGAGGCAGCTAAGACATACTTTCACTCAATGGTTCTCTAGCACAGGTCTATTATATGCTCTACAGCCTTAAAACCACTGGAATCATGATATAAACAAGCACATTAAACTTCAGACAGAAGCCAGTCACCTATCATCTTTGCCATACTCTAAATAAGTATAATCTACTTAGCTGGGAAAACTTCATCAAATACAAAAATGTCTGCCTAGTTTATAAGATTATGCATGATTCAGCTCCTCCTTTGTCTGGCTTCATCAACCTCAAATCTAGTGCAAACAGAGCTTCTAGAGGTGCAGCTAGGGGGGGACTGCACAATCCCACTAAGAATGGAATTCAGTACCACAGTCAATTAAAGAGTCCCCATCCTATTATTCATTTACTGTAAGTGTAATGTTAAGAAATGGGTTATTGAGAACCAACAATGTCAATATTGATGCAGTTTTAATCCAGCTTTAACATGACTGTACTCATACTGTACCTACAAGAGGAGGGCGCTCCCTCTCTTCCAGCAGCACTGATGAAGTGAATCCATGTCTAAGCTATTCTTCTTTGATTTCTCAAGAAGACATGAAGTGAAAGTGAGGCATTTCACAGACTGAGAGGCCCTCTGATGATCTTTGTGTCCAAGTCAGTCAGTAATTTAGTCACACACTGTTGCAGTGCTATCATATTCCTGTCAGCTCCTCCCTGTGTGTGTTGGTGTTTCCTGCTGAGATTTCTCAGGTCACACCACAGCACTCTGCTGGTGAACCATAAACCGTATCAATGTGCTCAGTTGTTGTTGGAATCTCTTCACCCTCACGTCACAATCTAACTGTTTTCAATGGCACACTAAGAGCAAGGAGTTTGCCAGAAATGTGTTCACTCTAACTTCGGGAGGGAAGCTGAAGTAGAGCACTTTACAAGATTCACTCACTTATTGTGTTCATCTGGAAATAAAGAACAATAGTCAACCCAAGCTCTCTTTACTCACTTTTATTTTGAAGCCTTAAATTCTTTGTGGCCATTGCCAAACTCATGTATGTTAAAGCATACATTGCATACTACATATACTATTAAGTTTCAGGTCTAAACATAGTATATATTTAACTTATCCGCTTCTTTCTGATTGTGTTTGACAACAGTTCCTGAAGTGAGCAGAGAGGGGGACACTTTTGTCAGCACGTCCATAGAGCAGGCCATAAGGAATGTGGACAGTGCTATTGAGTCTACAAGGAGACGTCTGTTTGATGGGTAAGCTGTGAGAAACTCACCCAACATACACACAATAAAATAACACATGTAGGTCTTCACACTCAAGTGAATCAGAAAGCCACACTGTTCATTATGTGTTTGCATTGAAATGAAGCCTATGCTTATTATGTTTGTCCAGCAGTTATAATGTATACACTAAATCTTGTTGTTTTCCTTTCATACTATAGTGCACATTGTGATTGTGTTATATATTATACTTAAACTAACATTTTAGTGCTCATATTCACATTCCTCCATGTTAGTGTTGCACAGAACAGTTTTGTGAAAGACAAAGAAATAAAGACTTGCAGTCAGAGTTCACTTGAGAAAATCAATTGGGGGTTTAATCACAAACATATGCAGGCCTGCATCATTTCATGCCCATGGAGCAAAAATGCATGCTGTGTATTGTTTACACAAAAACAATATCAGTGTTTCCCCCAGGTTGACTGCTGTGGGGTGGAGGGATGGGAAGAGGAAAGGAGAGGGTGACGGTGCTAACCTAATTAATTAGGATGTCACAGAGCATTAGGACGTGATCAAACAAACAGAATCCTGTTTTATAAGTCTAACCATATTTTATTTACTTCCCAGTGTTCCACTCAGAACATTATTGTACAAAGTCATGTTAGCTTCTAGCATCCTTGTCAGATTTTAGCTAGGTACCTTTAAAAAATGCAGATATTTGAAGGTTTAGGGTCGACATCTGTCCATCTTTACTGATCACACTGATCACATCAATAAAATACTCATGTTGGATTTTTACTAGCAAAGTCTTCTTGCACTTACAGTTATGTAACATCTGTAGTAGTTACTGTTAGAATATGTCATAGACATGAACAAAATATAATGGAGGTCAGCCTGCGTGGTGCACGCTGTCAGGCAATAAACCCCAACACAGAGAGTCAATGACACACAGCTTCTTTTGTCGACTCCTGCTCTCTCTGTGATATTAGTTCAAACCAGGACTCCTGCCTGCTGTTTATTTGCTTCCAGATGGAGATTTGGTGTTCTTCATTTGTTGTCATTTGTTTGGTTTCCCTCCTGACAGTTAGTTTGAAAGTTCGTTGTTTGGCTCACATGGGGAATTTGGTGTTGTCGTGGAGGGATTCTCTTCACTTAACAGCAGGGGTGTAACTGGCAGAATAATCAATAGAATCAATACACAGCCCATCCTGTGTGAGGAGATCCCACCAAGCCTGTCAAAAAGAATTTATTTTTCACAATTAGGCACACTTTTGTCAACGCTTTTCTATCTAAACTAAATAGAAATGGAATTTATAATGAGATTAAATGTAACATTGTTTTATTGATGGCCTTTATCAAAGCCAAACTATGCAGAATGATAGAGAGTAGCTTCAGCAGCAGCACTGTCTGTGTGGCCCAGGTGTTATGTTTCAGATTAGTTTCAGATACAATGCTTATTGTTTTTTAAATGAAAGGATATTTGGCGTTATTCTTACATTTTTAAAATGATTTTTTTTTGGCCTGTTTGGGTTTCTTGATTGTCTGGCAGCCCACCAGGGGAAACACTTAATCAAGTGCATATTTAAAAGTAAAACTAGAAAGTAACTCAGCCCAACTAGAGCACCAATCTGCCACGAAATTATGTCATAGGTCATTTTATTATTGGGACTAATTGAAATATTCAGCCGTGTACACACTCGGTCCAGAGCTACGTGCTCATGTGGCCTAAGTTAGAACAAATTGTCTGTCTCACTCTTCGTCTCACATCATCTTGGCACCTGACTTGCATGTTCGAAGTCTGAGTCAGAGCCTTCAGGGAAAGAGTTTGGCCATTGAGATGAGCTGTTAATATTGCTGCAAGTTTCAGGACTAGCACCATCGCTGCCTTAGTGCACAATACTTACACCACTTATTTTTACATTATTCTAACAGCTGCAGGCAGTATTTGCTTATAAACAGCTTTTTGTGACTTTTTTTTTTCATCTGTGCATCATCTTAATCCTTGTGGAGATGATACAGGAAGTAATTACGTCTTGAATTTTTATCCAATGAGGTTTTCAATACATTCTGTGTCACCATAAGAGATGTCGTTGCTTTCAGTACAGCTCCTAAGTGTTTCCATCCTCTTGAATGATGTGGTTAGCAGTTGTGTTTTTCTTGGCACGCACACATATACACTCTGCCCACACATGCATGCGAGAATACAGTGAATAAACACATATGCGAGAAGAAGAGAAATGCACACACACACACACACATAACACACAGTGGTAAAACCTCAAATGAGAAGAGGGGATTTCCATCTTTGTTTAATGACAATCACAGAATAAGATGCAGTCTGCTCCGATGGCACCAAGGGTGTTTGAACATTGTTTGGAGATGAAAAGCCAGAGTGGTGATGGTGAACGGTGATATGTGTGGTAGCGTGAGTAGATCATAAAGCACAATGGGCTTTGTTGCTGCTAAGTGTCAGACACTAAGATCCAAGGTGTGTCTCAAATCATCGCTGGCATGCTTCAAAGTCTGTATTTGATGATTGAATACATCACACAGCAGCACGACCAAGACTGTCCCAAGTTTGAGTTGAAGTTTATTTATTGTCATTCCAACCATATCTATTTTAAATACATATAGTGGAACAACATTACTCAGGACCAGTGCAAAAGAAATAGAATAAATGCCTAAACATAGCTAAGAAACACATAAGAACAATTAAAAAGACAATAAGAACCAGTGCTATACTAAAATAAAGTGCGATCAAGTGCCTGATAAAATCATAATAAATAACATATTGAGAGCAGGCTTACATTACATCCCTGACATCAGAACGACCACACCCCCCTATTGGGTTAAAACGAGCTGGCACCAAACTGGATGAACTCATCTCAACGTTCTGTGTTGCATTTTGCATGTCAAACAAATATAAAAGCTAGTTTACAATTTGTTTTACTTCCCCAAAGAGTGAAAAACAGTAGAGAAAGAGATGTGTGGCTTCAGGCTATCCACAGAGACAGTGGGTGTAAATGGTAAACTGTGGAATAAGTCTGTGGCAAATGCTTCATCACAGGTTGCCTGTCCCCTCAAGTGATTTTATATCATCATAATAATCCAAGTCCAAACTGTAAATGCTGCATTAACCTCTGGCCAGATGTGCTGCAGTAAGCATATAACATCTGTGTGATGCTGATAGTGTTTTTGCTGCTATCAACTCCATTAATGTAGCTATGTTCTTTATTAGATTAGACTAACTTTATTAATCCCACAGTGGGGAAACTCATCTGCCACCAGTTCATACACACAACAATATGAACAATACAATGACTGTGGCTAGTCACCTGCTGTATATTTAAAACTACACTAGTTATGCTCAAGTATTCATAGCTTCAAATCTGCTAGTTACTTTAGCTTAATACATAAAGAGTGGAAAGTCCCAGTGTTGTAGATATTAGCCCATACAGAATGTGTTTATGTATACTTTGGTGAAGCTGAGCAGGTGGTCCCTGGGTGCTGCCACGGCCACAATAATGAAATTAGAAATTCTCGTTCTTCTAGGCGTCAGGAGCGGCACTTCCTGACGCAAGGACGAGAACAGCCATTGATGCGAATAGGAAATCCTCCGTAGACCAGGCCTTCTCACTTAAAGGGAGTGTTTGGAATTTTTCAAGTGGTTTAGTATGAGGTAGTTTTCCATAGTCAGTATATCACCTGTAGCACATTTGAGTCGGCACGCTCCCAGTTTGGAGAAGCAAGCAGGAGTACCGGCACGGAAGCTAAGCAGTGGACCGCTGTGGATGGGGAACAGCATGTATTTGTATTTTAGCCACCTAAAAAAATGATATATGAGTTTTAGTGTAATGCTGTACTTTGAACATTTTCTCAGACATCCTTTCATTTGGCACTACATTTTCTCAACTGTAGACCTTCTGTATTCTAACCGTATTACGCCGCAGCAGCACTTTGTGATCCAAACAGCTGATCGGCAGCTTAATACAGCTCATTGCATGTGTAGGAATACAGATGTTCAACATACACCTACAGTATGTTAATGCTGTCAGCTGGGGGAGAGAGAAAAGTCTGATTAACCACAGAATGAATTAATGTGCAGCACTAATTCAGTACAGAAGTTCAGTCCTGTATTACATTATTCTACAGTAAGGTTTTTATTATAGAATATATATTTATATCATTACATATTTGGAGTGTATTGCTGCCTGTAACAGAAAATCCAATAAAAAAAACTGTAACTGAAGTGATTTTTGCCAAACTTTGTGTTTTAAGTAGATCAAATGTGAAATGAAGTGTTCATGTTTTAATAACCACTTGGCTTACATGTGCATTATGTCATCACCCCAGTGTGCTTGCAAAATGAGAGATTTTTATGATTTCTTTTTATGTTTTTCATCTCAGTTAGGATACCTGCGGATCTGGCACGTGGCTTTTAATGGTTTAAAGTTCAGCTCTGGCAGAGATTTAAAGGCTGGAGTTTGAAATGAGAACGTGTTTTTAAAGAAAAAAGTAGCTTGAGGTGATAGTAAAGCAGTGCAGTGGTCTTCAAGAGCAGGAACAAAACACAGACATGTACACAAACTCAGCGGTAGGCTTATGATGGAGGAGATCCAACGAGTGAGGGGAATGGTGTGTGTGTGTGTGTGTGTGTGTGCATGTTTTCGGCTTCTCTGGATTCTTGTGTGAACTCTCTGACCTGCTGGAGCTGCGGCGTTGAAATTTTGCTGCTGCCCTTCCTGAACACGAACAAAAACAAAGTAACCTCCATCATGAAATTTCAAATTGTCTCTTACTTTCTTTCTATTTGTCTCTCCCTCTTTACTCCCCACACATTTTCCCACATTTTTCTCCCTTACTTCTTCTCTACACTTAAAATAATATTCACTCTCCCCCCTTCATCATCACTCTTCTCCTTCTCCTCCTCCTCCCACCTCCCCCTCACGCTCCATCTCTCTATCCCTCATCCCTCCAGTCAGCCTCGTACCCCAGGAGAGCTGCTTGCTCTTTTCCGGTACCCCCGTGACCCCTACACAGTGGAGCAGGCGCGTGCCGGAGAGATCTTTGAGCAGACCCTACTGCTCATCCAGAACCACGTCAACCAGGGTCTCATGGTCGACACCAACGGCACAGGTGAGGCTGATCTACCATGTTGATACTAAAAGGCTCCAATCAAGTGTCTGCAAAATGTACAAGTGGAACAATATCTGACTGATGAAATGAAGGGGATTGTTAAATATTCTTCTTTCCACAAAACATGCTGTACTGTCAAGCAACTTAAAAGCTCTAAGCTTTGACTTCCATATTTTAAAATGGTCAAACTCATATAGACCTGTCATGATAACTACTTTTGTTGGATGATATATTGTCCCAGAAATAATCGCAATAAACTATATTATTGTCATTTTAAGACCATTTTATGCCACAGTTGCAGTTAACATGGTAATATTGGTTCAGATACCATACTTTTTTATTTGAGAGGTGCTAAGACCCCCTATAGTTTCCCCCTTCTTCATTTACACCATACCTGCAGCCTACATACATGGGAGAAATTGGGTTTTTTAGAAATGTCAGGAGCCAGTTTTATATGTTGGGGCGAGTGTGTTGCTAACAAAAAATGGATTTTATGAGTTAAATAGTTCATATACACATACAGTAAGTCAATTTATATTTTCTTAAAAAAGAAAATATATTTACAAGCACCACAGCAAGCAAAACTCAAGAAAGTCTCAGCAGCCAAACAGCTGAGATTGTCACTACAATGAGAATACATGGTCCACCTTAAGTGAGCCTGACCCAGGCTAGGCTAACCCATTGTGACTAACCTCAGGGCTAACCCCTTTACTTCAGCAGGTGGCAGGAAGTTGGCTCGTAGCTTTTATTCACTAAACTGAACACAGATTTCACTGCTACGTTCACAGCTGCTGACTTCAGAACAGTTACAGTTACTCTCTGCTGGGGTTGCTGATCAGTCATGTTCATGTATTGTATGATAAGTCAATAATCTAATTATTATGACAGACGTAACTTCATATTTAAGTTTTCATTCTTGTGATGATTGGAATCTCTTAACACGTTTCATGCATCAGTGTGTTTGCTTTGTACAAACCAAACACTGAAAACCAAAAACATCAAATTCACACAATCATTTTTGACCCGCTTCCTGTACTGCATCACCGACCAGATGGTAATATTGATATTGCATCATCCCTCAGATGGACAGTCAGTTTTTGTGAAAGCCCTGTGGCCGAGGGGAGCCAAGTTCTGCAGCTCTCTGTCAGGGTGTGAACAGCCTCGCGGCACCCAAGGGAGTCTGCAGTTTGGTTTACTGGTGTTCCAGGGCGGAGCCTTTGGCACGCCTTCGCTGTCGATCATGTCATATTAACAGCATGAAGAATAAGCGCTGGAATAACTTAATGCTTGCAGGAAATGACTTCGGAGGTGTTCGTACACTCGAACAAGTATAGTATGATGCCATGTAATAGACAAAATGACTTCCAGCCTGTTTTCTGTGGACTCCTGACAAGCGTTTCCACTGTTTAAGACATGCATGTAGTGACCAATGCATCAATACATATGGAGAGATTGTTATTTCACCTACTCATGAAAAATCCAAAGTTGTGTCCTGCTGCCAGTACCTTCATTGGTGTATTTATTTTTTTTACATTGGATATGCTTTTAAAGTAAAGAGAGTAAAATGGTAAAGAAGTTTAATAAGTCATAAAACATAAAGCAGCAGTTGGCCAGTATTTACATCTGCACTGCTGTTGCCAGGTCAGATTTAAAGAAGCTGTAGGCTAGGAAAACTATAGTAATATAAGTAAAGACACATATGTAATGCAATTAAGTCTCTAGGTTGCACTGGATTCTATGCAGGTCAGTTAACACACACACACACACACACACACACAGAATTGTACAAAACCCACTACACATTCAGATGCCTATAAATATTGTGCACAGCATATTTTTTGGTTGTCTTGGTCGTAAAGAGTTTGACAAATGTCATTTTTCTGTGGAATATCCATAATATCCCTCTGAAGTCTCACTGTGGGTTCAGTAAGAAGCTCCTCCAGTTTCCTAAGAAAACTGTCACCAAGCCAGTTATTCATTTCTCCACCACTCTATGAATTACCATGTTATTGCGAGCAACATTTGGCTGCGCATAAGCCAACCCTGCATCTGTATGCCATTTTCTTCCGTAGGCAATGACCCAAGGCGTAAAGACGTAATCACGGAGCAGTTGACGAGGCCCCTGTAAACAGTTTTATTAGCCTCGTGTCACAGCACACAACACTTAACCTACGATCAGCATTGAGCACAGGACTAACTTTTTAAGATGGTTTGTGTTGGGTGTACAGATTGTCTCAATTATGCATGCGTGTGGGGAGAGCATGGGTTGATTTGGATGTTTATATGCATAAGCATCTGTCTTTGTTTGCATTCACATATGCATGGAAAAAACTGTCCGGCGGTCCAAGGAAGAAAACTGGAGCACGGTGTATTTTGACTTTATGGTGCATGAAAGAAGTCATTGTAATGGGGGGTTAAATTGAACAGCGCAGAGGTCGAATGCATGCGTTGTGTACAGAGTCTATGTTTTGGGTAATTATGTCTGATATTTTGCGATTTGGTCAATTTTGACTGAATCAAGAACAGATTTATGAAGAGAGGAGGAAAAAAAGTGTTTGAAGAAAAAAAAAGAGAGATAGGGATAGAGAAACAGAGCAGTGTGAAATATGAACAAAGAGAGAGAGTGAGACTGTGTTTTCATTACTTATGCCAACAACCAAGTGTTCATTGTTGCACTGGCCCCAAACCAAGCTAACAGAGAGATTTCTGCCCGTCAGCAGAAACAAACGTGCTGTTTTTATTGTATCACTACTTCATCTGAGAGGGGGGACACCACTGTTCCCCTCATTTTCCTCTGACCCCCTTCACACATAAACACCTACACTGGAGTTGGTAGCAGGGGCATGACATACAGACACCTAACTCATATGATGATGTTGTTAAAATATGCAATTCATTTTGAAATTGGTGTCTTGTAACTAGAGAAAACAGAAAAAAGGCTTTAGATTACCCATATAGATCTTAGGGAATCCTACAACAACCAGAATACATTGCACACATCACATGACTGAATCTAACTTTTTTCTAACTTTATGTATATAGCAGTTTTCATACAGGTTCATGTAGGTCAACGTGATTCACAGCTGATAATGAGACAGAACAAGAGAAGACCAAAAGGAAGAAAAACTATGAAGGAACCAAAAGATCCGAAAGATTTAGGATTTATAATAAAAATCTAAAATTAGATTAAGTAAAAAAAGACAGACCAAAAGAGATGAAATTAGTGAGTAGGAGCATTATATCTCTTTACTGAGGCTTCCTCTTCCAGACCCTGTTGATTCAATAGCATGATATTGCATAATAAAACTACTTTTCTTGTGAACAGACTGATATTTTAAAGTATTTCATAACATGATATTTTAGTGTCTGCTTTTCTTTATCACTGCTGCAAAATTTTTGGTGGTAGTGTTTTCAGACATCCACATTTTGCCAGAAAATGAGCAGAGAGCTCCGGGTGCAGGCAACATGGAGGGTTAGTTCCATGTTAAATATTGTTTATTTGCATATACTACCCACATTGTAATGATACAGCACTGGTCAAAAATCTGCAAAGTTTCCCTTTAACACTTCTCATGCATGACCGTAACACCACATGGCTAACACATCACAGACACACACTTAGATGTTGATGTGCTGCACATTGAAGCCTCCACAGAGGAGCTCTCACATATGGAAGCGTGTCAGGGCAGGTTATAGTGAAATACTGAAACCTTTGCCCTGAGAACAGGAGGTTCTTTCCACTCTGAGAGCCAGCAGTCATGCAAGGTTGTGTCCACTGTGAAAATATTAGATACATGTGTGTGAAGCATATAAATAGACACAAGGTTTCTGTATATTCTGACAGTTTAGGTCTTCTCCAGTCTTATCTTTTAAAACTTGTTTGCTTGTGTTGCTTGTTCTTGCAGCGTTTCGCTACAACGACCTGGTATCCCCTCACTTTCTGGAAGTGATTGCCAACCTGTCTGGCTGCACGGCCCACCGCCGCTTCAACAATTGCTCTGATATTTGCTTCCACCAGAAGTACCGCAGCCACGACGGGACCTGCAACAACCTGCAGCATCCCATGTGGGGCGCTTCACTCACTGCCTTTGAGCGACTCCTGAAATCGGTCTACGACAACGGCTTCAACCTGCCGAGAGGCGCCACAGACAGGGTCCATAATGGATACAGGTTGCCTCTGCCGCGGTTGGTGTCCACCGCCATGATTGGAACAGAGACCATCACTCCAGACGACCGCTACACTCACATGTTGATGCAGTGGGGGCAGTTCTTAGACCATGATTTGGACTCAACTGTGGCAGCCCTCAGCCAGTCGCGCTTCTCCGATGGTCAGCTGTGCTCACAGGTCTGCACCAATGACCCTCCGTGCTTCCCCATCCAGTTCCCTCCCGGCGACCCACGGCAGCTGAGAAGCGGCGCCCGCTGTATGTTCTTTGTGCGCTCCAGTCCCGTGTGCGGCAGCGGGATGACCTCTCTCCTCATGAACAGTGTATATCCAAGAGAGCAAATTAACCAGCTGACCTCTTACATTGACGCTTCCAACGTCTACGGCAGTTCACGACATGAATCCGAGGAAATCCGCGACTTGGCCAGCCAGAGGGGACTGCTCCGTCAAGGTATTATCCAGAGAACAGGGAAGCCACTTCTGCCATTCGCCACTGGACCACCTACTGAATGTATGAGGGATGAGAACGAGAGTCCCATCCCGTGTTTCTTGGCCGGTGACCACCGTGCCAACGAACAGCTTGGCCTGACCGCCATGCACACGGTGTGGTTCAGGGAACACAATCGCATTGCTACTGAGCTACTGAGACTGAACCCACACTGGGACGGAGACACCATCTACCATGAATCCAGGAAGATCGTGGGTGCTCAGATGCAGCACATCACCTACAGTCACTGGTTGCCAAAGGTAACAGACATCAGGTTTAAATTCATGTTCTTTCATCATGGTGCTATTTCTGTTTTTTAACCTTTATTGCTTGGCTCGTTCTGGTGTTAATATCGTGCAAAAGACAATAATTGACCATTCCTTTGTCCATCATTTAGATCCTGGGTGAGGCAGGCATGAAGATGATGGGTCCATACGAGGGTTACAACCCCAACATCAACTCCGGCATCTTCAACGCTTTCGCCACCGCCGCTTTCCGCTTCGGTCATACCCTCATCAACCCGATACTCTACAGGCTGGACGAGGACTTCCAGCCCATCCCCCAGGGACACATCTCCCTGCACCGGGCCTTCTTCTCCCCATTCCGCATCGTGAACGAGGGCGGTATCGACCCGCTCATCCGCGGGCTCTTCGGCGTCGCCGGTAAAATGCGGGTTTCCACACAGCTGCTGAATACAGAGCTGACGGAGAGGTTGTTCTCCATGGCCCACGCTGTGGCTCTGGACCTGGCCGCCATGAATATACAGAGAGGAAGGGATCACGGCATACCACCATATAATGATTACAGGACTTTCTGTAACCTGACCTCAGCTCAGACGTTTGAGGACTTGAGGAACGAGATAAAGAATCCTAATGTTAGGGAGAAACTGCAGAGGTAATTATACGCTCCATGTTATTATAATTATTTTCAGCAGGAAATGAAAAGTAATGGAACAAGATTTGAGACTAGTAAATGGAACCAGGATCATTTCTTGGCTGTAGTCATACTTGTCAAGAGTTTAAAGGAAGCCCAGTTTTTGTAGGGTCGTTATTGTTACATTCCTGTTGCTGACTGTTCTTCCTGTGTGGCAGGCTGTACGGCACTCCTCTGAACATAGACCTGTTCCCTGCCCTGATGGCTGAAGACCTGGTCCCCGGCAGTAGACTGGGGCCCACCCTCATGTGTCTTCTGGCATCTCAGTTCAAACGTCTGAGGGACGGAGACAGGTACAGTAAGACCGCAACACAGTCCCGCTCACCATTCACAAAAAAACGTTGAAAGAATGCCTCCAGTTCATTCAGTCAGCCACTGATATAAGGACTGCTTGGTAGAATACATTAGTAGTAGTAGTAGAATACATTGAGGGTGCCAAATTAAAGCCACAAGAAAGGCATAAAGAACTTATGATAGATCTCACTTCTCTGTCCTCTCGCCCCCCGTCTCCTTCAGGTTCTGGTATGAAAATCCGGGCGTGTTCACTCCTGCCCAGCTGACCCAGTTAAAACAATCCTCACTGACACAGGTGCTGTGTAACAATGGCGACAACATCACGCGCATCCAGCAGGACGTCTTCAAGGTGGCTGAGCTACCCCACGGCTACGGCAGCTGCAACGACGTCCCTCAGATCGACCTGCGCATGTGGCAGGACTGCTGCGAGGGTAGGTGCAAGTGGAGCAGTCACACAGGAATGGTTTTAATATTGTACTCTTTTGTTCACTATCATTTATATACACATGGATATATTATTAGAGACAACGTTACAAGCCTCATAAAGACAGGTTGGCTGTTGTACTGGATTGCATTGGATTAGATTCTAGAGGTGCACATACAGGGGTAAAGCTGGAGTAAATGTTTTACTTTTAACAAATACTTTGTTTGTTTTAATTAGCTAAAAGTAACAAGTCATGAATTGCAATACAAAGATCATCAATCAATCAGGCAATCAATCAAACTTTATTTCTATAGCAGCTTTCATGCAGGGGAATTTAGGTCAATGTTCTTCACAGTTGATTGCAAACTGATAACAAGACAGAACAAGTGTAGAAAAGAAAAGGAACAAAAACGATGAAGGAACCAAAAGAGACCAACACATAAGATAAAATAAGAATGATAAAAATGTAATAATAATAATAAAAATCTTAAATTTAATAAAGTAAAATAAGAGAAATAAAGAGATAACAAGAGAAAAAGTTTATTAAAAGCTAGAGTAGAAAATAGGTTAAAAAAAATAAAAAGTAAAATGAGTAGTTGTAAAATGAAATGAAAGTAATAAAGTTCAATAAAAGCTGGATTTAAGCTAGGTTTAAAAAGATTAAAAAGACCAGGCTCTGTCCTCCATGTCTAAAGTGAGTGTGATGTATTTTGACAACACAACTACACATCATGACTCTCTTACAGCCGTGTCTCTCTCCATTTGGCTTTTTTCATGACGAAAGAGCTCATTGAACAGCACAGGAAGTTGCCTAGACGTCTCAGTCACACAGGTTCAGCATCAGGGCCGCTTTAGCAAAATTAAAGCCATACAATATCCTCACCCTTTGTTTCCCTTTGATAAGATCTTCCTCTAGGCAGCCCAGCTTCACAATAATCACCAGTTATACGCTGCAGTGAACAACCCCCACCAACACCACCTCTTTTTTTTTTTTAAAGAAGCAAGGTCGTCCTTTGACTGTACTTTCCTCACAAGCGCTCCAGCCTGTACAGCTGATGTCAAATGGATGTCACTCAGCGTGAACGTCGCTCGACCGTGTGTGAAACTTGGGAGAACGGATGAAATGGGGGGGAGAGATGGAAGGACAAACATTTTTCCAGGCTTTCAGCACTTCATAATGAAAAAGGAGGTTTGACAGTAGAGAAACATAGAGTGGGATCATTTCTCCACGGCTTCAAAAGAGGCGAAAAAATTAAAAACCGACGCCTTTCTGTCAGATGTTGATTTTGTCTTGTTGTGAAATCAGCATTAAATACAGTTTGAAGTCAAATGTCATGAAATGTTACGGCATAGCTACTCAGCTGGATCTCCTGTGCAGTGAAACAGCAGACCACCACCACCACCACCACCCCCAACCCTCCCCTCTACCCCACTTTCCTGAACTCTCATGACATAACCAGTGTTGTGCTTTTCACAGACAGCTCCTGCTAATTGAAGCTGGTAAGAGATGGAGATTTTTTTTTTTAAACATTCCATCCTTGGGTGCAGCTGACAAAGCGAAAAAGGAGATGAATGAAGGAGGCACCCCCCTGCTGTTATAATATACCTACAGGAGGGTTTCAAGCGGTTGTTTGCTTTGTGCCATTTATTTGGAGACACGGTCAGTTGTGAAATGTCTTAGATTACAAGAGATAATCTGAGGAATTTAATACAGCTGCAGCAGCTGTAAACCATGCGATGAGTGTTTTAACAGAACAAGCAATCTTAATAATGAACCTTGTTTCATGAGTTATATGACTATAAAGAAATGAGTCACAATCAGAGGCTCATCAGCTGTTATAAAGGACTTACAAGAGAAGCATGGATAGACCTTAGATTTTAGTTCAGGGGTCAGCCATTACATAAACCAAAACCATTACATAATCACCTACAATGTTTTTATTAGGGCCCGAGCGCTGACCAGTGCGAAGCCCTATAGTATCTTATTTTTATTAGTTTACACATATACAAATAAAACACATTAAAAACAAAAAACAATGGAAACGTGCAAAAAAAAAAAAAACCCACAGTGGGGCTTAATCGAGGCACTCTCCAGTGCAATGGTTACATTAATCAAAGAAAAAAAAGAAAACTAAGATCATTGAAAGGAATAAAAAAAGAGAGATTAAGATTTTACAAGATATCAGATTTACATGCTGTACAATTGCACGAAGAATACTTAAATTAGGATTAGTGGGTTGTTAACAAAGATAATCCATAAGGGTAACATTGCTACTATAGAAGCAAACCTTTTACAGCTTTCTTAAAATTTGCAGGTGCTAAATAAAAATTTGAGATGGCAACACATTCCATCACTGAACCTCTGTAGATTTGACAGATAGGTGGCCTGAGTTTAAAGTTGTTACGGGTAGAATAGTTATGAAATTGGTGACAGTAGGAATACAATTCATGATAGAAAGGAGGAAGAGAGAATATATAATACATATATAATGCATATTATAGCATAACTATAATAAACCATCTAGAGATTTGAAGGACCGTTATCTTACAGGTCTTGACTGTGAATAAGCGAGAATAAAAACTTGTTTCTGCCTTTTGTACACTTAAAGTTATCCAGTGGGCCGGAATGGACCCCCTGGTGGGCCGGTTCTAGCCCGTTGGCCATATGTTTGACATTCCTGCCTTAGAGAAAGATTATTGAAGTCATTTTTTCATAATTTCAAAACTGCTCCGGTACCTTGTGAGCAGTTAATGAAGCGAACAGTGATTTTCTAGCGATACCATTCACTGTGAAACATACAGCCGCTTTTCCATTTAATCAAATCATGCATGAAGTGTCGAGTGATGCTGTGAACTCACTCCAGATTGTACTGACAAACAGCCAGAAGTTCATGGATTTTGCCGCCCATGTTACCAGAGTCAATAAAATTCCACTGGGTTAACACTTGATGTGACACTTGAACGGTCTGAGCTGGAATACATTGTTATGTTCCTCTATGATATGATGCTGCTGGGAGAAGATATATTCCATCAGTTAGATGAATTTTATAATAACAGGTAAATGCAAAGACTAGAGTCTGGCACCTTGTTGAATGAATAATCACTGAGCTACACCGAATGATACCTTCATCATCAATTTATTGTCTTCTAAGAGTGAGAGACATTATACTGGGATTAAAAACAAACAGTTTGACAAGCCACACATGGTGCCTCAAAGTTATTCTCCTTCCATCCCACATTGTGACCCCGGCATCCCCTCTTTCCTTGACAAAATGTACAAGGGAAGAGCTGAGCTAATAAACAGGGTGTATCCTGCCAGAAACATGGGGGGGGTCAGCCTGTCAGGAGAGCTGTAGCTACAGTCACAGTTGTGTTTGGCTCAATTAGGAGAGAGGACACCGCTGGGAACTATATATGTGCCTGTGTGTGTGTGTGTGTGTGTGTGTGTGTCAGCAGGGTTTGAGCATTCATGTGTGCACTCATGCAAATCTGTCAACATGAGATAGGAAGTCCTTGTTATTAGATAAGTGTTTGTCTTTTAACAGCGTGTCATCTGGTAAATCAAAGACATTCTAAAGCCGAGCAGCCACTTTAAACTTGCACAGATAAAGGTGCAGCCCGTCACATTCATCTGTCCTTCTTCAGGTTTATTATCAACCGTCTCTTGATGATCTTTGCTGATGCTCAGCATGCCCCCTGATGTTTACTGGAGCGAGACCAGACCGGTGTGTGTGTGTGTGTGTGTGTCTCTTTGATCTGGGTACAGTGATGGCAGCGTGAGAGTGAGGCATGGTAATACAATAAGCCTCAGAGTCTTGGATTAGCACTGTGAGGCAGATAGAAAGTGGCATCAGTGGTTATGGTTTCCTGTTTCATGTGTGTACAGTATGTGTGTGTGTGTGTGTGTACGTGAACGGACAGCTGAAATAAGACAGCAGGTTTTTTTAAAATGTATTGTGGTGTCTTCATTATTGCCACTCTGTCATAAATGAATGTATCATGATTGAAAAAGCCACTTTGCGACAGTAATGACTCATTTTCTCATCAGCCTCTATGACTGTTCTTTTGCATTGTTAGTGTTTGTTAGTGAACTGCAGTGTTTTCCTGTTTTTGACACCACCAGACTGCAGAACCAAGGGCCAGTTCAACGCCCTGTCCTACCACTTCAGGGGACGCAGGTCAACAGAGCACAGCTACAAAGAGGGTCACCCTGGTTACAGCATCCAGGAGAGCAGGTAACACAGCAGCAAGGCATTAATAATGTGTGTGAGCAGCAAATATGTCACATGATAGGAAAATGATGTATTTAATTCTCACACCCAATCTTGAGGCAGTTGTTCCAGTGACAAAGTGTGACTGTCATTTAAATGCTTTGTCTGAACAGTATATACTAATAACAGAAAACTGACTTAGCTAATGTGACACATTTAGCTTCTTCTTGGTCATGTCCATGTATCATATGATCCATATATAGTCCATATATAGACATGATTATGCTGATAATTTGGTTTTTGTTTTATAAAGGCTAAAGAGATGATAATTGTAGAAATCTTAAAGTTAATTTTTATCTTAATTCATTTTCATGTTTGTCTTTTCAGCCCAGTGGAAGAAGTCGGAGAAAGAGCCAATGTTACTGTGACCTCCAAAATAATCACTGAACCCTCAGTCAGCGACTTCCAGGACTTTGTCTCTGACATGCAGAAGACAATCACAAGTTTACGAAAGCAGGCATGTATCTACACACACACACACACACACACGGATTCATTTCTGTCTGTTTATTCCCTGATTTATCTTTACCGATGATGCTGGAACGCCTCACTGGAAAATCTCATGTCTGGTCATAGAAATAAATTTCTGCGTCTTTGAGTTCATTTGTAGAGCAGAGTTCTGACTTTTTTTTTATGTGTAAAAGGGGTCAATTGATAGTTTGACATCCCCTCTGCTTCCTAGTAAATTTAAATGAGTTCCATCAGTCTAATCATGTTTGGCTCTCTAGTCTGTTATGTCTGTTTAGAGGAACTCTGCTGAGGGGCTTACACATTGACACTCTTAAGCCCCATACATACAGACATGTTTCCCATTAACATGTCAGAGGTACAGTTAATACCTCAGGATGGGGGCCCCAGCATCCTGACCGTGTCCTCTGGTCAGCTGCACAGCGGATGATACAATACAAGTAAAAGTCGAGGGGGGGGGGGGGGGGGGGGGTCTGATGAGTTTACAGAATGTGGTAGTAACCTTCACTTGATAGTTCATATTCTACTGCAGTTTATATGTCTGACTCACATTTCCTGCCCTCCTATCTCTGCAGATTAAAAGACTTGAAACCCGTCTGAGCAAGACTGACTGCACTGATAACGAGGGACACGAGAGAACAGATGGAGAGCGGTGGAAAAAGGATCCCTGCACCATATGTGAATGCAGAGTACGTTCAGCATATACTAGACAATTAGCCACACACACACATTTTCACACACACACTTCTACCTGGTCTCATATTTCTCTTCATGTGAGCAGTCTTCCCTGTTTTAAATGGCCTACTTTCTCTGTCTGGCACCCCCTGCCAGTAGTTTCACCTCTTGGCAGCAGCATCCTCCTCTTGGCACCAGCGTCTCCTCTCACAGAGTGTTTGTGTGCACCGGCCGCTTTTTTCTCCTGCCTTTCATTCTTTATCTTTCTACTTTTTTTTTTTAAAGTGCCAACCGCTGGCAGAGGAGACGCTCACCCACATGCTAAACGAGGCTGTCTCTTTCTATCCTTCAATCCTCTCCATCCCGCCCTCTTACCTTTCGTTACCCACTCAAGTTTATTCAGCCCAGCACGTCCGATAACATACCTGTCACTTTCTCTTTTCTTTCTATCTGTTTATCTATTCCCTCCTGGCTTCCTCTAAACTACCTCCATCCACGCCTCTCTCTGTAATTGGAGTGTTTTTTTGTCGTAATTAAATTTGGCAGGCTGAAGCAGAATGAGGAGGGTGAAACCGTCTGGGAAAGAGCAGTTTGGTTCAACTCATCATGTTGTTGCTCTAAAAACAAAGCGCCTCATTGTTCAGATGAGCTGTCGTCGAGCACCTTAACGAAGGATGGTCATGGGCAAACCTTGTCAGTTTCTGTTCAGTCAAACAAAAGCACAAGACCAGCTAACACATTATTTTATTTAGACACTTTTCTCTGTTTCTGATCTAATAAAGTAATAAAATTGACCTTTTGGCCTTTCTCCCCCCCCCCCCCCCCCCAGGACACCCAGGTGACCTGCTTCGTGGAGTCCTGTCCACCGGCCGAGTGCAAACGACCCGTCAAGCTAAAAGGCGCCTGCTGCCCGATGTGCCTCCAACAGACAGAGGTGGAGAGCCAGCAAACAGCAGACACCCACCAACACCAATAATCCTCAGGACTCCCCGATAAAAACTAGTGTCTGAAAGTCACACGCTCACACTCAGACATCCAGAACCAGAGAGGATGAGACTCCTGAAGGTGCGCTAACCTGAAGCCACCAATAGCCTCAATAGACCCAATAGCCTCATTTTTTTTGTATTCTTTTCTTTGATCAGGGGAAGGGGGGGGTGATTTTTTTAATGTTTTTTTTTCCTTTTTTGGATTGTTGCCCCCTCCAGGGCTAGCAGCCTGAGGCTCGGTTTAAATTCACTGGCAACGAGCCAGCGATTACTAAATGGATTTCTATCTGAACCGATGGGTGGACAGACGGACGGATGAATGGGTGGATTGTAAACAAGACGGACAACCTCTCTCCTCCTCGCTCGGAGTCCACCGAACAGAGACTCCTGAAGTGTAACAAACAGCCACCGCGTCTCCTGCAACTAACACTCGGTGACCAAGCGCAGGGCCAGTTGCCGTCAAAGAGCGGGAAAGGGAAGTAGATTGTAAAGGCGGTAGCCATTTGTTTTCTCACACACACAAAAAATTCTCAGGTTAGAGATGCCGAAAAACTGGTGCTATTTCCCCCCGTTTTTTTTTTCATTCATGATTTAATCACTAAATAAGATCCTTCTAAGTATTGTCTTTTGTATGCAAAGCAACCTATATACACTCAGTATATGCCTTTTTATGCTAAATCACAATTGAGAGGATCGTTTTATTCAATTTAAAAGACATTTTATAAATAGAGTTACTTCATCTTTAATCTAAGGTGCTTTATATCATGTTATTAAAATCTATTTTTCTTCCCTTTTTGTATAAAAAATGCTTACATATGAAGATAATGTGAAGCCCTTCAAAAATGTTTGTAATGCAAAAGAAATGTCTACTGATTACTGCTCCACTATCCATGGACAGCGTGTTAGTTAACTTACTTAATGTGTCTGCTGGCCTGTCCTGAACTTGAGTGAGGCGGAGCTGTGTGGCGCTCCCCATTGCAGGACACTCCAACCAGCTCTTGCACTGTTGTGCTCCTTTTTCAAAGTTTTTTCTTTTTTTTTTTTTTGCTTTCAGAAAGCAGTGAAAGAATTTTTTTTTTACCACTGTAATATTGTGAACTTTGTCCCAGTATTTTTTCCTCAGTCCTCTAAAAGCCAAATGTATGATTTTAGTATTTAGTAACTTCTAAAATTACATAAACAGCACATGTCTATCTATGGAACTATGTATGAATGTTGTAATAAGGTCAGGATTTAGCCTTTGGTACTGCTAACTCTACCACAGCAGTATTCTTCTTCTGGCCTTCTCACAGATGTTTTTTTTTTATAATTCTTGTATAGTCTTTAGTCCACAGACTAACAAACAATTGAAGGACTGCTATCACAACTGTTGACTGTTCTTCTCTGCTGTTGTGGACCTGCAGCTCTCTAGCTCCAGTTTACACAAGGACACGCTTGCATGCATTCCTTTGTCAAGCAACCACTTTTGACTCCTCCTCCTTTTTCCCCTCTTTTAAAAAATTTTTGCTCATGTGTGTTCAATTTTTTGGATATTTTACCCTGTGAGGATTTGTCTCTCAGTGTTGATACAGTTTAGGAATGCTCGCCCCTGCTCGTGTTTCTTTGCCATGTTGAAGTTTTTCAGACCGGGGTGACGTCATTCAGCTGAGCATGTGTGGAGCGCAGGATTCTCTGGCCCTCTGACCCTCATTCCACTGTAATGGAAGCCATATGAGAGAGGGGGAGGGGGGGGGCGAGGGTAATGTTTTTTTGGGGGGGCAGGCAGGCGGTGACAATTTGGGATACAGCGTCAATCAAAACAAGCCTCCACCATCTCGCTATCGTACACACCCAGACAGACCTGACTCCTGTCAGCTGGCCTTTACACACGTACTGTACATAGACGGCTGCCACTCACTGAACCCCCCCATGCACTGGCTCACCTAGCGTAAACACAAGTCACGATTTTTGTTTTCCTGTTTTTGCTCGGCTCCTAATTGTGGCGAAGGGGCTGCAGCTGCAATGTTCCTCTCTCCATTGTTTTCTTTATGTGGTAACGTCCTGAGCAAGCATCTGTCACTAAACAGAAATAATACTCTCCGGAATGTTCCATTCAGGATTCCAGATGGATTACGGGGACGGCAGTCGCACTGGCAAATTAGTATCATATCATATGTTTAAGTATACTGGACAGGTTTGTACATCAAATTGTGCGTTTACAGTTTTCCTCTCTTTTCATTACTTTCTGATTGTGACTCCACCAACTAAAGCAGTATGTAGTCATCCTATTTCCAACATGTCTTCCTTCATGTTGTATGTATGTTTTACTGAATTTAGTATTTTGATATATTTTCATAGACTTTGTATGGATGAGTGTGTGTCTCAGTAACAGGCTAAAGGTATTTTGGCAAGTGTCCCATGTTTTGGCTGCCAAAAGCACTGTGAGCTCTCTTCAATACAGGTTGTCATATTCATATATCTGTTGTATTAGTTCTTTCTTTTTTTTTTGTGAAATTTTCACCACATCTTTTTATTCTTTTTATCCCCCCCTAAAAGAAATCCCAGTGTCAATGGAATGCACTGCTCTGCAAGACTGAACATGCTTTACCTACACTGTCCCTTAACAAGTGGTCAATGTGGATATACTAGTACCTATCATGACATTTGTATTGTACGTTTGCCAAAGAATGGTTTGCACTGTAATGTATGCCTCTCAACAGTAATAATTAATAAATAAGCCACATTTGAATTACAGATCATGATGGCGCTGGTTCTTTTTTTTCTGTCATTAGCTCATCACTACTCTGATATTTGGGGATTTTTTTGCTTTTGCTCATAAAACAACAGCTTAAACAAGTAATGCTGATCATGGATGTTTTCATGAAGTTGTAACTTTAAAGGTGCAGTGTGTAGGATTTAGTGGCATCTAGTGGTAAGGGTGCAGATTGCAACCAACTGAAGGTAGGTATATCGTGCAGATTGGCAGTATAGGTTTAGGCATGGTTAGGGTTAGGGGTCCAATGTGTGTCATGTAGTAAAGTGACCGTGTTATGTAGGCCTCCCTCCCTTCAAAGCATGTAGAACAGGGATGTCCAAACTATTCCATAAAGGATCATGTGGCTGCAAGTTTTCATTCCAACCAAGCAGTACAACACCAGGCTTGACTCATTTAATCAACTGATCTCAGACAGTCGATTGGTCAAATCATGTGTGCTCTTGTTTGGTTGGAACAAAAACCTGCAGGTACACGGGCCACAAAACTGTTTGGTCTGAACCATTGCGGTGCAACATGGAGAACTGAAGATCTGAAGGTGTCATTCTAAGCTAACAAAAAGATTAGCTTAGTTTCAGGGGATTTCATACCAAATTAAAAATACTTGAATATTATAATCAATTTCTGCCAAGTCCGTTCCACTAGCTGCCACTAAATTCTACACACTGCACCTTTAAAATTATTCTAGTACAATAAACTTTCTTAGTAGTTCCTGTTCTTCCATGGGAACCTAAAGTTCCTCTTGATATTTGCATTTGCAGACTTGACCATACTTGATAAATCTTGCTTCCCTTTTTTTCTTCTTTGTTGCTCCGTCAGGTTTTGACATGAAAGACTACTCTATGTAAATCCAGTTTATAGATAAACCAGCCGAGAGCAGCTGCAAAGTGTTTGGGGAATGCTATTTGTAAGGTGAGTAATATTAGCAGTTGAAACATTAACCCTGAGAAGTTAGTGGTCCCATGTTTAGTCTTGCGAACAAACCCACAAACTGCATTTAGACCTGTGGTTTGTGGCAAATGATCTCAGCTCTTTTTCAGATCAGAACACAAAAGACTCAGAATCTCAACGTAACACAAGCTTTCCCTCCTGTACTCCTGCTTCCCTCGGCCATCTCCAACTACATCCCCCTGCTTTTCCCTTTCCATCCACGGCCCTGCCTCGGCCCTCTATACTCCTCCCTGTAGACTCAGCGCTGGCAGCCGGGGCAGTGAGTGGACGGAGGCTCTGGAAAGAAAACCGGACCAGGAAATGAGGTTTCCAGTGGCTGCACAGATAAAAGCCTTCATCTTCTAGCCAGGCAGGAAAAGACATTATCACCCTGACAACAAGGGACCTACCTTACTTACAGTAATAGGTCTATTCCGGGGAGATCCAAACATGAATACACACACACACACACATGTACTTCCTTTAGTGGTTTTTTCACCCTGGGCTTGCTGCTGAGTTTCCCTTCCCCAAAGATACAAGCTGTTGTTTGAATGAAACTTTTTCTGTGTACTTTGGAGAGAGACGTCCAATCTGATTATGCAAGAAAGGGAATGCTGTAAATGGAGGCAAGACAATATGACGCACACTGAAATTGGTCAGCTATCAGCACACAATATCTGCTTTATTTAACCAAGACTACTGTATCTTAGACCTGAATCCTCATCCAGTGCTTTTCAGATCTTGAAGCAGACTACAGGAAAGAGGCCGAGAATTGTGGCTTTCAGGGTTTGGATGGGACACAAGCCTGCAGCTGCACAAGCCTGGCTACCCAGCAAGCCTCTCACTTCCCACTCATCACATACTGGAATTTCATTTAGGCAATTGGCTCTCCGCGTTGCACCTCTCACTCGCCAAAGGTGGGGAATTCTTTCCCCTTGCTAATGGAACGTCACTCTCATTTCCAGAGCGAGGCGGATGAAAGAGAGAGAAGTGGTGTCCCGCTGGGGGAAAATAAGTTTTGCATCCCGGGACTGAAAAGGACTGCGGTGATGGCTTGTCACCCCCAGTGGGTGGGAAATGTCATGAGATGGCTTCCCGCTATTGTTTTTGGCGCTGCTACACAAGCCTACTGAGTTTATAGTGCAGGTGTTTGCCTGGGCAGGACAAGTATGTGTAAAACATCTCAGGAAGGTATGACCTGCTGAAAATCACAAAGGATGCAGTCCACTGGCATCAGCTGAGTAATAACTCAATGACTGAGTTATTTTGAATTTTTGGGTTTTAAAAAGAGTGGAATATGTCCTTGGGTTGTTCATGGTTAAAATCATCCTCTGAAGTATGTAATCAGTAGATTTCACAGCAGTTTCTTATGTTAAATTGTACATTTTGAGATGGTGAAATAGTTTGTGTAACTCCTAGGATCCCTGTAGCTATGTTATATTTATCTTGAGTGTGTAGTACAATGAGACAGGGCCTGAGTTCATTGTTGAACTGTTATGTGTAATATTACCCTGTAATTTACCTCTTTTGATTGTTACCACAATTTTGATATCAAAACTTCCTCAACAAAATTACTAAGGACGCTACACAACTGTACTTTAAATGCAATAATCCTTTTACAGGTATTTATTTACAAAATGAGATAAACTACAATTTGGGAACTCTTTCTTTGTGAAATAAAATAAACAATACTCAAAATGTTATAAATAAAAGTGTACAAAATGAAATATCAGGTTTCCTTGGTTTTTAAACCTTTTCCTTTTAGTTTCAAAATACTCTTCTATACCTTTATGTTCAGTAAAAAAGAAGAAGAAATTTAACTTTCTTTTAAATAGCTTTTATATAAAATAAGTACCTTTTAGATACCTTAAATCAAAATAGTTACCTATCCAATGCCTTTTAAACGAAAAGTTACCTTTTAAATATGGTTGATATTAACAAAACACAGTTTCAATCACATACAAATAATCAAAATCAATCAATATATACCTGTGGGCCCACACATTGGGTCAGATGCAAGAACCATGCGTATGAGTGATTTACAAGGATTTGCCGCATTCACCAATTTTCTCGTATTTTGGATTTTCTCTTAGGTACGAATAACATTTACGAGATGCATGACACCTCCACATGGGTATCAAGACCAAACAACAACTTTATGATACAATATAGCCAAGCACGATACAGTAGCTATACCACAGAGTGATGTAACCTACTGTAGTTTATCAGCACAAAAGACACAGAGAGGTCAAGCTGTTTAACTGTCAAACGTCCTCTGCCAGCTTGCCCTGCGTTGTCATCCCGGGTGTTAGCAGGTCTTTGCTGACAGCAGTCCGGCAGCAGGTGTAACATCAGCGGTTGAGCTTCAGAGTCTAACTGGATTTTCTTTTTAACATCACTGTATGCTGACTACCACTTAAGAGAGAAATGAAAAATGTCGATTTAGGTAGATATATCAGTCATTTAAATTGATAATTGAAACAATGATAATGCAAGCTTACAATATAAATATTAACGGCCGAAACTACAAAGCGACTTGTCCACAGTTACTTTTACACAGTTACTTTTACACAATATAAACTGACTATTTATTAATAACTTTTATTCATTTAATTGAAATATTGCTTATCGAAGTAACAGTTTAACTCCCTGGCTGATGACATCTCCTGGCATAATTCATATTCAGTCATTTTTGTTTTTATTTCTGTGACAGTGCGCGCAACCGCTGAAACAGTGTTCACAGCACGGCTCATTTTTCTTCATTCTTTGTCTTTCTCAGGACCTTTAATTCCACCACTTCCACACTAAATAATAACAAGTGTTTCTGTTGATCTGAGAACAGGGCCTCAGTCTGAGAGCTCGTAAAGTTCTTATTCTTATTCACAACCTGCCAGACGTCTGACCTTATATGGTATTTTGGGGGCGTCATTCGTGTTAATTTACTATTCTCAGAACATGTTCATTTAGAACAGGTGGGATTCATCATGTTTACGAAGGTCATTTACGAACTGTTTCCTGGTGATAGGAGTGTTTGGTGAATCCAACGTGGCACACTAGTAAATTCCACCTCACGAAAAAAGTACGACAGATTTAAGATATGAACATATTCTTGCATCTGGCCCAATCACTCCTTAATCCTGATCAGGCCTGATTTGAAGCTGGGGTGCGGTGAGGCCTAAAAACTTTAATGGCTGCTTCACTCTTACATGAGCAGAAACAAAAAACATGTGCATTGTAGTTAATTTAGTTCAGTTAGTACTCACGAATCCCAAACGAGTTGTTAGTGGGGATAGCGGGCACAGGGGCAATGGTAGTCACAGTTGAGCAGCTAGTACACATCATTGAAGAATCACAGGAAGAAAACAGCGGAGTCCTTCCACTGGGAAGACCGGGAAACCCGCAGCGACCTCTCTCTCTCTCCACATCTCCTTTAAGCATATTAACTCAGTTGAGCCACAATACCAAACGCTATTTCATGGTGAATTAACGTGAAGTCTGTTTTAACTGGAAAGCATTATAATGCTACAGTAACAGTATGATATCAAGGCACATTTACATGGTATGCTAAGCTAACTAGCAAGTCACTAACTAACATCACACATCACGTCTTATCACTACAACAGTTAGTTACAGCACAAAAAAGAAGGCACACACCTATTTACCTTTTTTCGGATTACAAAAAAGTTACTATCAGGACCACGAATAGTCGACTTTGCAGATAAAACTTGAAATACTCTCTCTCTTCTAGCGAAAACCCAACACTGCCCTGGCCTACGCAACTTGTCCCGCCCCTTACCGAGGGAATGGCTTTGGTTGGCTGTTAGTTTGTTAAAGCCCAAATGACAATACAGAAACAGATTGACTGACATTAAACTCTAACATGTTAGGTTGCACGGCTGATTACACAGACTTTAGATCAAACAAACTCCTTTTCTCCTGAATAACGGATTTTTAAAGAAACATAAATCTTTTTACAAATATTTATTAAACTTTTTAAACTATAAATAGCATATTTTTTAAACTGTAGGTACACATGATATTATGCATTTTTCCAGTACATATTTTGGCCAGTTTTAGCATAATGATATTTTGGGTTTTTATACAACTATTTATATGCTGTGTTACTGATTTTATGCACTGCAGTCTGAATGATTTTAGCCAGGGCTACACCTGGAACTGTTCAAACTGGATGGACACAGATATGTTTTTTCAGTTTAAAGTTTTGGACAAAAGAACACACCAAAATGTCCATCCATTTACCCCTCTGCAAGCAGTTAAATATGTTGAGAAGTTGAAGCAGCACTAATCAATATTTTTTTATACTAGCAATGAATCAAATGAGTACTGTAAAATGTGAAATATTGCTGCAACCTAAATCGTGTACTTCTGTACTTGCACTTAATATTTTGAGTGCATAAGTGTGTTCACACTGAGACTTATGGGAAAATTCAGTGCACTATGAGTACCTGGATGTTGCACTCAAAACAAAGTTGAGTGTGGAAGTATGGACACTTCTCGCCCTCAATGGTTGCCATCTTGGTTATGGGAGGAATCACTTTTCTGGAAGTGGTTGTTTGATTTGAGACTATTTGTACACAAATAAGTACATAGTGTATACAGTGAAGTGTACTAACAGAAGTGTGTGATTTGAGATGTAGCATATGTCTCATAAAGATGAAATCATTGAAAAAAGAGCCAACTCTGCAGTTCGCCTCAGCTCAACAAAGCTTCTCAACCTCATTGTTTTGTTTCTCTGACCTGCCACTCACCCCTCATTAACCTTGTTTACAGCCTGTTTACAGTGAAAAAGCCTCTGATAAATGTGCTCCACACTATCTGGCCAGAACAAACAATAGCGTGTGGAGCACTGAGCAGCTAGAGAACCAGGCATTTAGCTATTTTCATGTATTACTCAACCCACATCTCAAACTAGTCTCAGGACAATGAGACAAGAGCCTTGGTATCAAAGCTGCATCTTATCAAAACCCTCCAGAAGTTCAATTTTATAACAACACTCATAACACAATTTTATATTTGGGAAAGGAAACAACTTCAACCTGCTGAATTTTGATAAGGACTGTTACTGCTCAACATTTCAGCCTCATCACCTTTGATATGACCAGGTGTCATAAATCATTCCAAGCTGCCAAACCACAATAAAATGGATTGTTCAGGTTTCTTTGAGGCAGTGACGAGAAGATCTACACATGCCCAGTGGAAAAGTCGTGATCAACAAACCTGGCAACAAACTCATTGGCCTAATTTGCAGTAATTGTCTCCTCAGGGGGTCCCTCCCTGGTGGTGGTGCAGTCAGTGAGCTTCAGATCCCTCCAAACAACCTTTTGTTGTCCTGAAAATTCCCTTCTATTTATATTCCCCTCTTTACCTGTCAAAAAGGCTTTTTCAAGTCTCTGGGTAGAGATTTAATCATCCTGTCAGGACCAGCTGCCCTATTTGTCCCAAATAACAGATGCTGCTTTTAAATAGTTTTAACATTTGTGGTAACCCATAGAGACACATGTAACGGATGCACATAGATACTAGCACAGAGATTCATCTAACATATTACTCTGTCAGATTCTTTGTCCACGTTATCCTCCACATAGAATAATGTTTGATTTAGTTATAAGAGGCTGCTGGATATGTGTTTTTTTATGTATGTTAAACATGCGAGACTCAAATATTCTATTCAGTCTAGTTAGGTAGATCACAAAATCAGTTTTTGTAGGCATGGACAGGATAGAAGATAATATGTTAAGGCTGAAATCTCCACTAATGATAATAACATAATGACATTTGTGTTGGTGGGGCCATTACAGCACTGGCTGACAGATAGCTGAAAACGACCAACAATAAAAAAGAGAATAAATTCACCACAGCCCTGCCAAAACATGTTTCATATGTCTTATTAATCGATTTAACTGTATAAACTTTACATTGTATCTCCATACATAATGGTCACCACACCCTCTCCACACTTCTATACTATTCTGTAGGAGAAATATTAAATTGCTTGTGTCTATTAACTACATTTAATATTTTATCCTAAAATTTTGAAAAATAACTCAATTTTAAAGCTGTTCTAATAAATATTTTTTAAATGAACAGCAGATGAAATGACTTTGTGTAATGTGAAGGGAGTCGCTGCTGGTATGAACCCACAGAGAATTATCACCCGGCTTCCCACAGCTGTGTGAAAGATTTTACTGTCTTTCACATTGTTGTTTAGGTTTTATCAGCCAAAAACATTACAGTTTGGTTCAGCCTCACTGCTTCCATCAGCAATGTTTCCAATCACAGCAGGCTGCTGTTTTCAGTGAAGAAGTTCTGATAAACCTGTACTGTACACCACATTCCCAGGCACAGACAGCTAAAAACAGAACAAATATTGTCCAGAAACAAGAGTCCAAATGAATATTAATGTTGCTCCATGTTGCTAGAGCTTTGTTAATAAGTTCAGGATATAAGGTGATAATACTGCATGTGTTGAAATGCAGCCATAATGACCAGAATGCAGGTTTTAAGTAGGTATTTCAATACTTTTCCATAAAAACAATGTATTAAATGTCATTGTGTAATATAAGAGACGTTAAGAGAATTATCAGTGACTCTGCAACTCCTCTTGGCTTTATGAACCTTTACAGCCAGTCTCAGCTCATTGTTTAGCTGTCTTACTGCAACTTTTCTTAGTTGGTTCACTCTTGGTGCTCGCATACCACCAAAAAACTCAATGTAGACTGCCTGCACAGCACCAAACAGCAAACAAAAAGCTGTAGACTACTCCGAAGCTGAAAAAAGAGTGAATATTGGACTTACATTCACCAGATGGACAGAAACAAGACTCTAAATGAATGATAATGTTGCATTGACTTTAACTGCTGGATGTGGGAATAAGCAACTTATTGCTAACAAGTTCAACATATCAATCCTAAACAGCCAAAGCAGACCACAAGCTACTAGAATCTGCCTTCACAATCACCATTTATTATTTCTGTGTAAAAGCTTATAAAGTGTCCCATTCCTCAAACAGCATTTGGAGCCTTCACAGACTGTTGCAGCCAGGATTTTATGTTGACATGAGTTAAAGTGAGTGAGGGTTCAGTGCTTAGAGTGGATGTTGTTATAAGGTTTATGTTGTTTGCTTATACCGACACTTTGGTAGTATGGGATATAGCCTCGAAGGGTCGCTTACAAGGTTTTGAAATTGTTTTTGAAGAGAATTAGTACCACTGATATGATTGATCTTGTTGACTTCATGATAGATGTACATTCAACTACAATATATCTGCTTGTGCTTATGGTTTAGCCATTAACAGAATAACATATTGTGTAGTGTGTTGTATAGTGTGTGTGTGTGTGTGTGTGTGTGTATGATGCATCGGTCTGTAGTTGAGCACTTGCTAGACTTCCACACCTGTGTTCCTCTTTCCCCCTTCAGTCCCTGATGTCATTCTCAGCTTTTGTTGTTTCCACCTCCCAACGTTTAAGTTACACTAATGCGATTTACGGCTGTAACTCAGCGCCAAATAGAGTGCTACATTTGACCCCTCTCCCCCCTGGAGGGACTTTCTCCCCCGTATGAAAATACCAAACTCCTTTCCCAGGTCTATTAATTGTAATTGCCAAAACAGAATGTATCCTGTCGCTGAAATATAGACAAAACAGGTCAACAGATAAGAGGAGTCATCCAGCATAGATCATCTCGGATACAGTGTGTTTGTGTGTGTGTGTGTGTGTGTGTGTGTGTGCGTGTGTGTGTGTGTGTGTGTTATCAGACTGAACACAGGGGGAGAGCAGGGCAGTGGGCTGAGAAGAACACACAGATCCCACCAAGTAATTGTTGCTGATAGGAAGCCGAGCTAATCTCATATGAGGACTGGCGGAGCGCCTTGCTGGCAGATGACTGACTGGCAGATGGGATGACTCAGTGCGTGACCGACTGACTGGCTGACTGACTGGCTCGCTGGTTGATTTGCCTGCATTCCTTGGTGGACACCAGCGGGGTACAGTCTGACCCAGCATGATAATCCCTTCGCTGCCAGGACCCCTAATCAGCTCTCCTGTAGACCCGAAATGAGCTAGCTAATGGGGGGAGTCGTCCTGACACATTAAAGGAATGTATGTTCACACGCACACATGCACACACTCCCACTACGACGCCAAATAGGCTATCAGTCTGCCAGGCAACTTTAGTATCTTTCTAAATGAACACAATCCTGAACCAGATAAATGAAGTTGAGGAATTTTCGTGTGAGGTGTTGAGGTTAGGGTTAGGTTAAATTAACAGAAACCCCAAGCAAGACATTGATGCTTTGAATACACATCTTCATCCAAACATGTACACATTAGTTTTTATTGGGGGAATTCACCTAGTATGAGATATCACTCAGGAAGGCCAAGCCAAAGCTACCGCTGTGAGCCAAACACCATCAGGAGTGTCGGGTTGATATCAGGCACAAAACAAAGGAGAACTTGTTTCTGTTGTTTTATTAAGGATTAAAAATGAAGTCTTTCAAGACTGCTATGTGCTCCTGTTGCGTGTGCATGTCTGAGTAGCATCTTAAATGTCCAGCTAGTTTCACAAGATGTCATCAAACAGAGTCAAGATAGAATCAGGCCCAGTGAAGCTCAACATTACCTCTTGTTGTTTCTACTGCCAACCTAAAGACTATAAAGATTGCTTGTACTAAAAACCAAAAGAATTTGGGTAGGCAGAAGACTGCTCTCAACATGTAAAACTCAAATCAGCCATTAGATGTCACTAATGCTACAGCTAGGGCAAGATCCCTCACTGACTTCCCATCAGCAAAATTGTATAAATCTTTTTGTTGGAATGCACAATCAAGTTTGAGGTACAGCTACAGAGAATCACAGCCCATGTCCAGGCAGTGGTGGATAAGTATGTAGTATGTATTTGTATGTGCCCTAAATACTTTAGCTTTAAAATCAAGCTTCTAAACTGCAGAGAGAGCAACGTCTACCAGACAGTCAGTTTCTAACCACTGAGACTTAAATCAACACCTCCTGGAGCAGCTGTATATTAAACGACTTCCAGTGGTTTAAGAGTGGTAATCCTTCCAGGAAACTCCAGGAAGGGTTTTGTTCATTTTGACAGAACATTAACACTTTGTTACAGCTGTTAAAGCACAGTAAAAGGGAGCAGATTATCAAAAATAGAGTTAAATAGAGCTGGGTATCGTTTAAAAAATTATGATCCCAGTACCAATCCAAGTTAAATTGAATACAATTCCACAAATGATCAATTCCAAACGCTTGCATTGATTGGCTGCGAGCAAGTCCATACAAATAGTCATATTTTCTAGCTCTGGGTGCAAAAGGGATTGATTGCAGGTATCATTTGACAGGAGACGTTCCGCTACTACTCTGTATCGATTTTTGACATTGTCGGTTGATACCTTAAAAGTATTGAGTACTGATAACACTAAAAATTAACATGGTGTGTGTAGTGTGTAAAACCTTCTTTTTTACTAACCCTAACCCTAACCCATTACAGCATGGGTGAGGACAGGGACCATCTATAGTTTGCCCTGCTTCTAAGCATAAGTATATATTGCTGTTACCTGTTGCTGTAAAGGTGCAGTCTTCTGTTGCTGAGAGTACTGGAAAATGACAGCTTTCTTTGGCTCTCTGTTGGGTCTAACATCCACCACAGGCTTGTTAAATGATATAGCTGGCTTTATATGGCTATATGTAGTGTTAACAAATCTAATGTGCAGAAATAAACCAGTGATGAATTAGTCTTACTTAGAAGTATTGTGTGTGCATCCAAACTATGAAATGATCTTTTCCTCTGTGTCATAGACTTCCCTTGTTGTCCGAAAAATATTAAAAACATGTCAGTAAGATACACCTTTGCACTGTTCATTTGAACTAAACATTTTTATCAGGCAGAGATATTTTGAAACAGACTCATCGGACATTATCTAACCAAACAGAAAATGACCAAAAAAAAGGCAGCATGAAAACTTTCCCCTTTGATGGTTTCCTTATCAGCACCAGCACAAGTTGGGACAAGTCAAACAATTCGACTTCTACATGCTATTGTTCACAGACATCTGGTAAAGACCTTGTTTTTGCACACAAAAGAACTTGGAGCGAATACATACACACACATCTATTAAGACAATACACAATGGTGCTACAGTAAAGCCATTCAAACGGTGATGACTCTTGGGAGAGTGAATCACAAGCTAATTGTGGTTAGTCAAAGCAGTGACTTCATTATCAAACACCAAATGTTTAGCTGACCGTACTCAGACATGGTTAAAATAATAACCCTTATTAAAAGCTCAAGAATCCTCTTCCAGTACATTTATCCTCAATAGAGGGCCCCTTTTAGTCACTGAGGCGCCAAAGATGACATCCAGTGCTACCTTGTTATAGCATGTCCATAATATGTAAAAGTGAAAGAGGGTTATATGGAATGAGCCTGGGGCTAAAGGGTCTCTAAATCATCACAGTAAAATGGTCTTTTACAAGGTGTCATTTCTCTGAAGGTAAATGGATAGCTATATATCATCTCATACCATAATTCCTGACCTGAGTTCAATCTACTTAACCTTTGACTGTGGATTTGTAGGCATGCTTGTATTATTTGACTGTCTAGAACTTTAAAGCTGCACTTATCAATAGTTACAGTATAAAGAGAATTCTACATGTCCCCTCAGCTCTTCAGAGCATTTTAGCCTATTTTAACTTGTTGCCTTGGTTTTACAGTCTATAATTTGCTTGTTGTGTTTTGGCTTCATCTCACTCTTTCATCAAGACTGTTTCCAGTCACAGCAAGCACCAGTTTTAAGAGGAAAAAGTTTTAATTAACCCACCATACACTACCTGCCGTGCAAAGCCGCAGATACGCTTGTTACTCGTGATTGAACATGGCAGCACATTTAACAGCTAACAGATATCTTCTCAGGAGTTGGAGGAGACCAAAACAGAACTAACAGGAGGAATATTGGTTTTGCTTCTTTGGAGATACAAGGAAGTGTCTTTACAAACCTACACCGAAAAGGGTTTTGTGGGTAACTGTACTGCAGGTCAAAGAGGCTCACAGAGGAGCTGACGCACACACATTAGAAAGTTGAATAGTTGATCTACTGTCTGTCTGGAGGTGGGTCTGAAACAGAGACAAAAAATCCAGGAATTACATAATTCCAGTCTAATAAAGAGCTAAGTAGGTGACTGGTTCAGGAAGAAACTCAGCAAATGGCCAGGTGAGGAATTACAGAATGCAGAATTATGGGATACTACAGAAAACACCCCAAAACTGTAGAGATTATGACACTATGTCCGACATATTTCTGTGAGGAGCTAACAAATCATTTTGTTCAAAATCAAACATGTAATGGGACACCTGAATGGGACAGATACATCATTAATGTCATTGTCATGTCATACATATGTGGCAAGTCTGTGAGAAAGGCTTATAGTGTGTCAACACACGTTCTGATATTTGAATACATTGCACAAAGTTGTACATTATAACATCTGTGTTATTATTTGTTCATCTCTAGTGTGTGTGTGTGTGTGTGTGTGTGTGTGTGTGTGTGTATGTGTGTATGTGTGTGTGCTGGCAGTGTTTTGGGGCCATAGACAAAATCTTGTTTAGGGCCACCAAAATCCTAGAGCCGGCCCTGCTGCTAATGAGCAAATAAGGAACAGCTGCACAGGCAAGTAATGATGACTCACAAGAGAGGTTAGGTGGTGTGTTCCTAAGAAAAAAGACAAAATAGTTTTTTAAATCCTAAAATTTGGCAAATGTTTGTTTAAATTACCAGCATGAAATCAGTGCTTGAGATTGCAAAATGTGTATGGTGTCAGTATGTGTACAGTATCCCATCACGCCAATCAGGCCCTGTTCAGACCTGTTATCTTGTCTCTAGATGTATCCACAATGTGCCTGGATTGAGCTGAGTTTAACTGCAGTTCACATCTGGCATCCGAATGTGTCTTAAATGTGTCTCGGGTGAAATACCAATATGATTGAATGACTTCAATTGCGTCATGTCAGATCTGGAATTTCATATATTTAACCTGTGTGACTAGCTGGCTTAACATTAACCAATGCCAAAAAGACTGATTGGGGACGACTTGTGCAATATGGGACACAAGTCATATCCTCAATTGAGAAAACACACATTTTTAGGTCAGTGGTTAAGGTTAAGGTTTATGCAAGCAGTGGTTATGGTTAGGGTTGGCTTAATTCTCCTGGAAATCAATGTGTGTCAAAGTAAATACCCCAAGAGCAATGTAAGTAAACCTTTGTGTGTGTGTGTGTGTGTGTCTGTGTGTGTGTCTGTGTGTGTGTCTGTGTGTGTGTGTGTGTGTGTGTATGTGTGTCTGTGTCTGTATGTGAGGCAAAGAATCAAGGGAGGATTGTCTGGATGTTACAGGTTAGAGCAAGCTGCAAGGCAAACACAGCAGCAGGAGGGAGGTAAACAGAGTGGGTGGGGTTGTCAGGCAGATATGTGGACAAAACTGTTGCAATTAGCAACCAGCAACTGGGTTTCTTTGCATAAATCATACAGAGCACAGAGAGAGGTGGAATGGAAATATTTTATCCATTGAGTAAGACCCAAAAACTAAACAAAGCTTGCTGAGGACATCCAGTGGATGAAAAAGGAGCCTGTTCACATACATTCTATTACTTTATAGAAGACATATTTCTCTGTGTTTTGCTGCATAAGGATTTTGTCACCATTAATTTACTATGTGTGTCGTGATAACATTGTGCTCTGTTTTGTAAAAAAGAAAGAAGTAGACCTATAAGATATATACAGCTGTATCTGCACTACCCATTTCCTCATGTGCTACTGTGGTTTATTTTACCACATCTTTGCATGCTGTTGTTGTGTGATTGTGTCTGTTGATCCAAATGTAGGTGTGGACACTATAGGTTCTTTTTTTTTGTTTTTGTTTTTTACATTGGCCAGCTGTGATATAGACCCGCACAGATTTGGGTGGAGCATTAAATAAAATGTTGTTATATAGCTGCCAGTGTGTTATGCTGTTTCTGTATGGCTCATTGTGCTATTTAGTAAAATGCTTCATGATTCAGTTAGTGTTTCTCAGATGAGGGTGGTTTTAGCTCGCATATGCACATAACCACAGATAGTGTCAGACAGGAAAACAAAACCCACCTGTGCTTGAGATGATTCTGTTCTAGAGGACACACGTGGGGGGATCAGAATGGCCACAATTTGAATTTCACTGCTCTTCTACAGTGTCTTCTTCTATGTTTCTTAATATCATTTTTCACCAGTCTTGAACCTAAAGAGCGTTCCAATAAATTAATCTATTCATAATAATAATAAGATACTCAGCATAGATGTGACCAGATAAATTAAGTAGTAAATATCTAGGTTTTTTTATTTATTTACTCAACATGTTTTTAAGTCAGAAAATGTAATATTTTAGGGCTTTGGCCAGTTACATACAATGCTGGTATCTGTTAGAATGAATTAGAGTAACACAATCGTTGGTTTACCTTTGATGGCTTCTGGTTTACCTGTTTACTTTGGCTACTTGTGGTGACATTTATCGGAATTGACATCTACACCCACCAAGAGGAAGTTTCTTAAAACTGGTATCCCACCACACAAAACATTAAAGACTGAAGAAAAGTGTGTTCATTCTTGAATTGAATGAGTTATAAATTTGGGATTTTGCAGTGTGTGAAGTTATTTTTGGATATTGGAGACCAGAAATCTGGAGTGATGGAAAGATCCTGTTCCCACTTTGAGGTTGAGAGAAAAATGTATATATCCTTGAGAGTAATTCAACAAGGTTGGAAATCTTTGAATAGTCATCTATGATAATTGTTTGATCTTGCGTGTTAAATGTATTGTTGATTTTGGGGAGAATGGTGGACTTAAGCTGTAAGTATTGGAGATATTAATTGTTACTAATGTCGAACTTCTAGATTAATTCTTGAAAATGGATGATTTTGGAATCCTGTACAGTATGGTGGAGATGTGTGATACCTTTGTATTTCCTGTTTATTGTAAAAATCTGGGTTGTTCCAAATTGGTGAACGAGTGGATGGTGCAACCGTGGAGCCGAAATATTTTCCACCAAGCTGTCAGAGCTGAGGCTATGGAAATATTCTGAAAACAAGTTTCTAACCAGTGTGAATCATGATGTGAAGAGGTGAGCCATTGTTTTAAGTATTTTAACTGACTTGACAGGTGATCTTAACCCTATCTCTAAGGCTGAGTAGTGTGATCCCCCGATAGTTGGAAGACACCCTCTGGTCCCCCTTTTTAAATATGGGGACCACCATCCCAGCCTGCCAGTCCATGGGCACTGTCCCCGACCTCCAGAATGTGAACTCTTATACTAGGCTTATAATGTTTACCACGTTCACATTCATAGTTTTGCGTTAGCACACTAACATTTGCTAATTAGCACTAAATACTTAGCAGGTTTAATGTTTATCAGGTTCACACTCATAGTTTTGTGTGTTAGTACGCTAATATTTGCTAATTAAGACACACTACTGCTGAAGCTGATAGCAATGCCTCTTTTTGGTGAGTGGTTCACCAAAGTTATAATAATTAATTCTGTGGGGAATATCAACATCTGAGCCAAATTTAAAGGTAATTCATGCAATGTTGAGATATTTCACTCAGTCTACAAATTGAATGGTGACACTAAAGGAAGTAAGAGGATGATCAAAGTTAGTTGGTATGAATGTCTGTACAAAATCTCATGGTAATGCATCCAGTTTTTTTCTGCACACTTTCCTACCTGACCATCTTTATCACTGACACCATCTACTTTCTCAATTCCGTAAAGCGCTACTGTGTCAAACATTCAAAGATTATCTTACATGAGGGTTCCTGTGTTGTGTTGTGGGAAAGCTGTAGTGTGATTGTGTGTTTGTTTCACAATGCGTTGTCACACTTCTCCTTTCTGTCATCTTATCTAGATGATCAGTAACACATATTTCCCTGAGAGTCGATGTGCAAAACAGATTTATGTGCCAAAGTTATCAAGTATTCAAGTATAGTTACAATTTAATTATCATGTAATGATTTAGATGATGATTTACTAAAAAATCAGCAACTGCATATGTTCAATGGTAAAATATGCATTAATTGTTATTTTTAAAACAGTTACTAGTTAACAGTTAACAGTTCTAGTCTAAATACCACATTATAATGCACATTGGTTAAATGTTAATGTTTATTCGCTATTTAATGTTTAAAAACACATGTTTATAGTACTATTTATGTAATAATTACCTTGTAAATATTCAGTCTTGTAAGTATTATAAATGCTTTTTAGACCAACTCCAAACATACTGCCTTGTCTTTGAACTAACAATGGCTCAGTTGTACTAAGGCCACATATGTGTAAGAATGCACTTTATGAGACACAGTTTTATTAAATTTTATTACACACTGTAAATGATACAAGAACATGAATAGGGTAGAAATATAGAGATGACTGTGACAGTCCAGTAAGATTAGAATTATAAAGCACTTTATGAAGCTACATATATGTTGTCATCATATTCATATACTACAGTATAAGGTAAGATAAGTCTCACTCCACATCAAGAACTAGGCTAATGTTATGAAGACATTGGTACAAGTCATTTACAAGAATGAAAATGTGTGGTACATCAGTTATACCAATTATAATAGTTTAGGTAGAAACAAATGAACAAAACCAGCCGTACGAGTTTGGATCCTAATCAACCAATCTTGGGATCTTTTTTTTTCACAGTTTATGATGCTGTGTATCAATAAGGATGTGCAGACATGTTGTTTTTTGCCCACTATAGACTGTAGAAGATTGATTCATCCGATGGAGTAGTATACACAAGAGCAAGAACAACAACAAAAAAAACAATTTCTGTGTAAAATTTGTAACCTGATTGGATAATACATAATTGACATATTTACAGGTCGTAATTTGTTCAAATTAAAGAGGTAAATTGTGACATCAGCAGAGTAGACATTTGGGCACTTTAACTAACTGCATTAAATAAGACTTCTACAATTGCTTCCTAGTTGATCTTACTAACATAACAGGGCCTTGATTCCGTCTTTGCTTGGGCACTTTTGGTAAATGGGGACAATGACATAAGATGTAACTTTGGGTCTTTGGGTTTTTAACTTTAATAATCATCCAATGCTTCATTCGATGTCATAGTATGTAGAGTGTGAGATTAGTTTCTAACATGTAAATGTTTCTTACAGCAGATATTTTAACTTGTTGTAATGGAAAACTGTGGTATTGCACACTGACATGGTTTACTGGGCTTTTTCAATGGACTAGGGCCAACATTGATATTACTAGTTACACCTGTTCTTTTCCAGCTATGACAAATCAAATCTCCGCTGTGAAAGTCTGATGGACTATATGAGATTATACAGCCTGTACAGTTTAGTCACAGAAACTGAGAAGCTTTTTAAGTAATAATATTTTTTTCTGCTTTTTTAAAGGGGAACTCCACTGACTTCCACTCACACGTAAATGTCATGGTCCTACTATAAAATGTGTTCGGGCTAAGCCAAAGTTCAGGCTTTTTTCAGAGAGTATGCATTGCTAACAGGGTCATTAACTTTGAAATAAGTGGTTTCCAGGCAAGAAGGCACTAACAAAAATATGCTTCCATTATAGGAAATATATTTATGGAGTTTGAAGTCAGGATATCTCAGCCTCTGCTGCTTTGATTTTTACCTTCTTTCTTTAAAAAAATAATCTGTCTCTTGTGAGTATGCCCTACATAATTGTCGAAATACCCTTTGTGTATTTCACTTTTAATCACGTCTATTGGTGTCATTCTGTTTTAAATCATACATATTACATTCATAGGCACTAAGCAAGAAAATGAGAAAATTAGATTTAATAATATTGTATTTCAGTAAAGGTAACTTGATAATGGTTTCTCAGCACACGTTATTTTTATAGCACTTTTTACACAGGTACATTCATCTCTACTTACGTCCATCTTCATTAAGGTAAGCTACCACTGAAGTGTCACGCACTGAATGATGACATGTTGTTTGAGCCATCTGAAGACTTGAAGGCTGAGACACAGAAATCAGATGTTGCACGTGACGAGCGAGAGGAGTAGATGTGCTTCTTCCCAAAGCACCACAGGTCCTTTATGATTTGGCAGAAGTGGCTCCTGAACTTCACCCCTATGAAGGCGTAGAGGATGGGATTCAGACAGCAGTGGAGGTAGGCTATGCTCCTGGAAAAAGACAGAACTCGCAGTTTCATCTGTTCTACGGCGCAGCCCCTCTCCTTAAAAAGAGACATAGTGTGGCTCAGCAGGGTCACGTTGTAGGGTAGGTGGCACATGATGAATACCACGACAACCGCCATAACAACACGGACAGCCTTGTGCCTCTGGTTGCTCTGTGTTCTCAGCAAGGTGTACATGATACTGGAGTAGCAGAACACCATTATCACAAGAGGCAGCAGGAAGCCAATGGCCATTTGAAGGCTTGGGACCATTACTTTCACGAGCTTTGCTGTCTCATTCTTGCTGAAAGACATCTGACACATCGCAGTCACAGTATCAGCTCCCAGACTGCTCTCTTCAAAGCGCTCAGTGTAGATGAGTGTAGGCAACGTTAGAGCCACCGCAAACAACCAGACAGCTGAGCAGATGATGCGGCTGTAGATGAGGGATCTTGAGCGAGTCCCAAAGGTGCGTCTTGCCTGAACTATAGCAATATACCGGTCGCCGCTGATGCAGGCCAGCAGGAGCATACCACTGTAGAGGTTGACACTGTAGGCAGATCTCAGAATCTTGCAAGCCACTACGCCCATTAACCAATTGTGCTGCTCGTTGTATATGATAAATGGCAGGGCTACCACAAAGATCTGATCGGCTACTGCCACATTGAAGAGATAGACATCCGTCATCGTCTTGGTTCTCTTATAGAATATGTAAGTGACGATTACAAGGGCGTTACCAATCAGGCCAAAGGCACAGATGATGGAGTGGATGTAACTTTGGGTCATGACCTCTGTGGGGTTAGGGTCAAGGTTGCATAGTTCTTCATCTGTGTAATCTTCTGCACTGTAGCTGTCTGTACTGAAGTCATAGTTTGGAGTCGATTCCATTTTTAAAAATCTGAATAAAAAAAGACCAAACAGCAGATATTTGAATGGAAAAATTACAGAAAGAGATGCAACATTTTAATAAGGCTTACAATATAAAAAGTTTATTAACTGTAACTCATGGTTAGATAATGTTTTTATTCTATAACTCATAAGTCAAACACTGTTAACCACTGATGTGGCCTTAGATGGAAATGACCATAAAGTCCTGACTAAACAATAACCCAGTAGGCAAAACTGATTCCTCTGTCACAAAAGCTGCACCCCACATGGACTAGGTACAACTCACGTCTCAGCATTCTTTCTGTATAATGTATAAAAAAAGGTGTTCTAGTTCAGCTCTTCCTCTGGTTGTCAATGACCCCATTTCTGCCACGTTAGTCAGTAAATGCACGCATAGGTAGGCTGCATGGTTGCACTCTGTGCTTGGTTGATCTTAGAAACTGATTTGATCGCAATCAGCGAGAAATCTGAAATCTAGAGTGAAAACAAAGAACAGTGTAGAAAGGTTACCGAGATGTATTAAGGTCAGTAAACACCAGGAGACCCAATGGCAATGCCAGTGAGTACCTCCTCATGTGATTTTTCAGTTTTACTTCATGAATATTAAGCTTTAATAAACATATCATGTGTACAAATAGTAGCATGTGAGAAACCTGTTGCTTGATGAAGTTACTTCTTCAAAAAACCTGGGGTAAGGAACAAATGTGGTGTAATTATATCTTTTGTTTCAGCTCTTTCACTTCTCATATATTAGCATAAAGAGATTATATATAGTATTGTACAGTAGTGCCGGTCAATGAGGAAGGTATTAGATTGTGCTCTTGGGGAAGATACAGCAATAAAACGGGAAAAGGACAGGTCAGAGGCTGCCTGTATATAGAAACACATTTTTGAGAACTTCAAGAGCTCCACAAATATTATTTTACAGAACTGTAAGTTCTGTAAAGGTGTTCTGTCTGTATGATTTTAATGTGTTAATATGAAGCCTTTTAAAGCTTTAAATCAATTTGGAGCTTTAAATCTGCACATGCACTGTGTTAAAGAATATAACAGTTTAATTGCCACGTTTAGATGCTACCAAATCAATAATACACAAAGAGTCATCAAAATACATTGTGTATTAACCAGACTGAACATTTTTGGAAAAATTATATTTTCTGTTCAGAACATACCTTCAGAATGTTGATTCTCACTCAGTTAAGTTCTTTATCCTGTGAATCTGATGTGTGCTGCCAAGTCAAAGGAAGGTTTAAAAAAAGATTAGTCCTTGGTAGTAGAACTTCACCTATCTCACAGCATTTTATGCAGAAAGAGTTCCGTGTGGGAGGTATACATCACAAATACTGTACGCTTCAAAAGTACCTGAAAGGAAGAAGATTCAGTTACGATGTCACAGGCTGCTGCTACTGTATGTTGTTTATCTGGTCTTCCTGCTTTTTGATCTCAAACTCTGTGTCTGCTGCCCACCCTTTTTTTCTTCTTAAAGATCCATCTCATCTGATTTTTCTGCATTTTGTCATTTAGCATACATATGGGGGTTTCCGACCGCACCATCTCAACCACTTTACAAAGAGGATGAGTTGTTTTTTGTTGTTGCCAGCCACTATATGCTGACTGTATTTCTGTCAGCATATTTCTTTCATATCACCACTGATATCTGATCGGTTTTCTAACCTACATAAGTCACACTTTGTATTTCATCAAGGTAACATCAAGAAACGTCCCACACACATATCAAGACCTCAAATCTCAGCTTGTTTTTCCGAGAACTAAAATTTTAAAACTGGAGCACACTAATTGACTTGCAACAGTTTGAGTTACTATGTCTTCATCAGAG